>NC_061862.1:126871520-127171520 GCF_907164915.1 Impatiens glandulifera | reverse complement strand
GAACTAGTTTGTGAGCATATAATAGCATGTGTATATGTTGGTACCATTAATCTTCTCTTTAGAATTTGTATTTATATTATTGGTATCAACAACTTTAGCTCTATGGTTGTTATCGATAATTTTCTTTTTCATTTTTTCTCATTTTTTTTCATGTGTACATCTAATAAAAATGTAGAAAACCTCTTGATTTGCATAATTCTGACAATGGTTATGCCAACCGTTGTCCCTTTACTAACCTACAAAAGTTTATGCATATGGGAGGACCAAATGTATTTCCAACAACATTCATTTTTAAGGCATGATATCAAAGTTCAGGAACACTTCTCCACATTTGAGTTTGGTGATCTTATGCTTAACGAATGGATGGTGGTACCTTTAAAAGCACCACCCACCACTTATAAAGTTGAGCTATTCAAGTTGAAAATGTGACAATCTCAAGTTATGCTCCTATCTAATATAAAATTTAATAAACTTTCAAACACAAAGTTAAATGAGATTATTAGTTGACCGATAAATGAGGGAAGAGATTGAAGATGAAGAAGTCGGTAAGTTAATGAGAAAAAATGAAAAAAAATGTTTTCTTATCAAATTTGTTATCATTTATTTATTTTGATTAATAACAAAAAAAAAAAAAACATCATGAATTAGGGGATGAAGACAACCACTAGGGTGCCTCTAACCCCATCTGCTCTAACCATTGAAGTTTCACATGTTTAGAGTATATATATTAACGATGAAGAAGATAATTAAGGCGATTTAAAAAAATTTAATTAAATATGTTAAGTTTTAAAATGATTGAGAAATTGTTTTAAATTTATTTATTATTATAAAAAAAATGAAAGATTATATATTTTAAATAATATTTTAAAATTAACCGTAATTAAAAATATCAATTATTACATATTTTTATATTTAATTATAATTATATATATATATATATATATATATATATATAAAAGTTAGTGTTATTTAAAATTAATAATATATATATTAAAATACTTTTAATATTAGTGTTTTAAAAATATTAATTATTTTATATATATATATATATATATATATATATATATAATAAATCTATAAAATATAATAACTAGATAATATATATATATATATATATATATATATATTAAAACGTAAAAAAATATATATTTAATATTATATTTTTACATGTTTGAAGTAGTTAATAAATATTTGTTATTTTAATTTATAATTTATAATTTTTTATAAATATATATTTTTTATACAAAATATTATAATATTAAATTATTAATAATAAATATTAATAAAAATAAATTCTATTGTTTAATTATAAATATTATATATAATTTTTTTTTTATTTTTGATAAATATCAATTATTATTAAACTTAGTTCTTAAATAATAAAAAAATATATATATAAAAAATAAGTAAAAAATAATATTTTTGTTTTTTAAATAAGTAAAAAATAAGTAATTTGATTGATAATTTGATTCAAAACTAAAATTTTGAATATATCTTGTCAAAACATTTTTTTTTATAATGGTTACCCATTTATATAATTGGTCTATGTTTGCAGTATATTTTATATATTTGATATTTTTAAACTCATAATTTAAATACTTTAAAAGTAAAAAAAAAATAGAGATTAATATTGAATTTAATTTGAACAAGCTAAAATTAATTTAAATGAATTAGATTTAAATATTACTTTATTTTAAATATTTATAAATAAATAATTTTTTTTAATTATTATCTATGCAAATGCACAGAATTTAGTGCATCTAATTATTTTTACGGGATTATTTTTAAAATTATAAAATAAAAATATCAATTATATATAAATTAATTATTAAATAAAAAACAAGAAATATAAATATTTTTTCATAATTCATCTAATTATTTTTACGAAAGTATTTTGAAAAATCAAAAATAAAATGTAATATATCTAAACTAATTAAAATAGAGAACATAATAAATATAAATATAAATATAAATATATATATATATATATATATATATATATATATATATATATATAATTATTATATTAGTTAGTCTCTATTATTTATATACATATAATTAATATCTCGAATTTATATATATATTTTACATTAATAAATTATAATTTAATATATTAGTTAAAAAATATTAATATTAATATTTATTTTATTTATTTTTTATTTAACATATTAAATTGTATATTTTATTAATTAATATAATTAATAAATAAGAATATAATATTTTTTATTTTTTAAAAAAAATATTATAAAACAAATTAAAATATTGAATAAAGTTTAATATGGTTTGTTAATTTAATTTTTTTATAGGTTAATAAGTACACCAATTCAGTAAATTTCTATTTTATCAAAGAAAGCGTTAATATATATAAATATAACTAATTAAATAAAAAAATATTATATATATTCATTTCACCTCCCTCTATTTTATAAAATAAATAAATTACCCTATCATATTAATTTTATACCTTCGGACCCATTGTATATTTGTATTAGACTTCTTAAAGATGTTTTATATTATTATTATTATTATTATTATTATTATTATTATATAATACTTTTATAAATATTTATTTATACACATAAATATTAATTAAAAAATATATATATAAAATTATTGATTTTTAAAAAATTATACAATAATATTAAAATTAGTATTTATAATAATCTTTATTTTTACACATAAAAAATTATTTAAAAATTATAATAAAACTAATTTTTTTTAATTAAATTTGATAAACAGTTGTTTATTAATTATATTTTAATATTTAACAAATTACAAAAAAACTATTATATAAAATATAAATAAGTGCTAATAACTTCCAAATAATGCGAAGATTTAGAATTTAATTTTATATATATATATATATATATATATATATATATATATATATATATATATATATATATATATATATATATATATTTAATATGTATATTTAATATATATATATATATATATAATTTTACAAAAGAGAATATTAAAAAACCAACTAACTAATATAATTATTTATTAATAAAATATTAAATAAATTTTAATTATTAAAATTTTAATTATAGAAACTAAGTCAAAATTGGTATAGATATATAATCAAATAAAAAGTAAATTTTATTAATTAATTTTTACAATTTTAATTTAGTTGATCTAAAATATAAATTTATGTGTGTGCATAAAAAAAAATGTCTTTTCAATTTTTATTAACATTTTATGAAAATGATCAATACATTAATGAAAAACAAATATATCATATGCATGACATTATATTTAATAAAAATTGTTGTTTAAATCTTGATTTTTATTATGAATGAAAACATGTTTCAGTAATTAATAATGTTGGTATATCCTTTATATTTTTTTATGAGTATAGTACTAACATATTTAAATTTTGTAACACAAATATCATATTAGTTATTAATTATATTTTTTATTTTATTTTAAATAAGATATTAAATTAGCAGAATTATATTGTAATTCTTCTTAAATTAATTTGTATATGAAGTTTTAATCTCACTTAAAAAGAATCACAGTTCTAAATGTTTTATTTTTTTTTATGTTGGTAATACTCAAATAAAAATTTAGTACAGTAAGACTTTGTGGCATGACATAGTTTTAATGTCATTATATTTAGATAGAATTAGGATTTAAATTATGGATATATATGTATTGTCTTACTTCTTTTTCAAAGTTATTTTGACAAATATTAAAATATTTTATTAGTCGTGTAATTGGTACATATTGATGAATAATGAAAAAAAATGTAATAAAGGAAAAAGTAATTAATTAAATGAAATCAGAAATTAATTAATTTTCTTAAAAATAATAATTTTATCATTAATCAAAACATAGAAATTCATTTTTTATAAAATTCTAATTCTATCTCTACAGCTTACAAATGGTCAAATTTATTTTATTTTAAATATATTTCTTTAATTATGAATGACAGCTAGAATTTTTTTAAAACTTTCTTTCCATCAATGAAAATTATTACAATATTATCTTTATTTTGTAAATGTATCATTAATGATAATCCTAGATATACTTGAATATTATTAGCTTCTTGCTATATATTTCAGCATATTCTTCTTCTTCATACAGCCATAATCATCTTCTTCTCTAACATGGACGAGCAGGCATTATCACTCTACCCTATTCGATGTGGGAGTTGCACACTTGAATTTCCTTCAGCAGAGAAATTGGTTAAGCATCTGACCGTTCACCACATCGGTCAGAGTCAGGGAATAGCACCTTCTACGGTCGTTAAGCCAGAGAAGAAACAGACGGTTGACCCATTGGAGCTCACTCTTGCCCCACCTTCTCATGAAGCTCCATTGTCTCTTGACCTAACCCTAGGTAATCCTTGGACCACTGCCCGGTCAGAGTCGTCATTCCCCGAGCTCCCGAAGAAAAATTAATTGTTGCAAGATTGGGTTGACCCATTGGATATTTTGTTTTTTTGAAAGGGTTTAGATGAATCTGAGGAATGTGTTATGAAGTTTATTTTAGATGGAAATGTTTTATTATTATTGTTGTTGAATGATCGGTGAGAAATAAAAAATTAATAAAATAAATTATTTTGAAAAAATAACTTTATCACTGTATGGTAAATCATTCTAATTTATTTTATATGTGTTATTAGAGTTATTCTATTGAGTTTATGATAAAATAAATTAGTAAATAGTTAACAATGGACAATTACAAATATATAAATTAAAGTTAAAAAAATTTTGAAGTGTGTTTAAAAAAAATATATTAAAAATTATGAATAAAATATATGGATAATTGTGGGTCACTTTTCAAAATTAGAGAAACAAATAATAAACTAAATAATAAATTTATTAAATTAGGGTTATTTTACTTTTCTACACACAAATTCATCTTTTTTTAGTGGACTTAAGCCCACCACAACCTAAAATAAATCCTCCTATAATAATAAGTATATTAAAAAGAGCTAAATATTATTTATTTAAAAAATTATAAATAAATAAATCTTGATAATATGGAATTTTATATTTAATGAAATCAAATTAGTGAAATAATCCATTCCAATAGAATAATTGTAAGACGGACTAAAATACTTTTTTCCTTAATAATATTGTTACGCATTACCCAATCTCCTAATGTAATTCATAACAATTGTTCCATTAGTAATCATGATACAGATAAATCTCTCCAGTTAGGAAGAAAATGTTATTCAAACATTCTTTTTATTAGTAATATTGTGATGAGTGATTATTCTACTATAACCAAAATTTTGTCATTCAATATATATATATATAATCTTTTGGCATGAATACATCTAAAACAATATTTTCCTTTGATAATTTGTTTTTCAATAGTGTTGTATTAAAAAAAAAGAATGTGCCATTCAAAACCCTCTTTAGTTTATAATATAACTTTTGTAATAAAATCAACTATCATTCCAAACATTCTTTATTGTTGTTAATATTGAGATCACACACTTATGCGACTACTGCCTAAATTTTTTAATTGAAGTTTGGTTCATTATTTAGTAAATAAAAAAAGATTGGTGGAAAATAATGTTTTAAATGGATCAAACAATTCATAAATAAGTTCTTTAAATGATTACCTAAATTGTGAATAGAATTATGAAGGTAGTCAGGTATCATGGTTTGGTTTTTTTAGGTATTTAAATGTTTATCTAAAAAAATTAAATATCATTTTACTTTATTTCTTATCGATCAAATTACTCAATTTATTATCCATAGTACTAAAATACCTTCTAATTAAAATTATTATTTTATTTATATATATTAATACATTTTAGTATTTTCATCAAAAAAAAATATCACCACCTTCTCAAAATCATTATTAATTATTATTTTTTCTTTATTTTATTCAAATAACCTACCTCTCATAATTTGTCGTATCTAATGTTCCGAAAAAGCTCATAATTTGTCGTATCTAATATTGTCTTCTATAAAATTCTTATTTTTCGATGTCCAAAATGAGTTATTTTGTTCTTAGTATTCCAAATTATTGTTGTTTTACTTGATATAACAATTGTTCGATTTTGGGTTATTTAAATAATTCAAAAAAATCAAACATAATTTCACTTTCTTTCTCATTCATTAAATCATTTAATTTATTTTTTTTAAATAAATTATTAATTTATTATCTAAAATACTAAAATACATTCTATTTATTATTTTTTATTTTATTTTTTATATATTAATACATTTAAAATCTTTTTATCAAAATTATTTCCCCCTTATCTAAATGATTACTAATCATTATTTTTTTCTCCGATGTTCAAATAACCTCCGCTGAACAAGCCCATAATTTGTCGTATCTAATGTTTACTTCTAGAAGATTCTTATTTTTCGATTTCCAATTGAGTTATTTTTTTTTGTTTTGATTGGAAAGTATAAGAATTTAAAAGTTTGTGTCCACAGAGATTCACGGTTATGTGCAAGTCTCTTTGCATGTCTAACAAGTAACAATCATGACTTTTTTCGGTACTTCTAAAATCTTTGAAATCAAATCGTTCTTCATTTTTCCCTATTATCGTTTTTTCCAATCTAACCCAATGAATGAATTAAGTTTCCTTATTGGATTTCCACCAAAATTAGTTAACAAGACACATCACTCATTTAATAATTAAAAAGGACATTTGATAATTTGGAAGATACTTTTAATCAATATTGCATTGCCTGTTTGTGAAAAGATTTTTGTTTTCCAGCACTTAACAACAATTTCAATTTTTCGAATAGGTTATTAAACATTTTTTATCGACCTCAATCAAGAGATATACTAAGATAAACCACAACATGGGTTCGAAAATGCATGTTATATGGTTAGGAAGATGGTGTGAAATGTTTAGGGGTGTGTTTGAACTAAAATAAATACATACAATTTAATCAATTGTTCTAGAAGCATGACAATATTGATTAGAATATCCATGTATTTAATTATTTCGATTTTATATCCTTTCCCAAATAACAAAGCATCGTCTCCTAATAAAAGATTTGAAATTTTTGAACATACTCTCCGATTTGATTACTTGCAAGTTCACAAAGATGAATGTTTTCATAATTATTTCATAAGACCTTCAATAGAAAGTACAAAAAGATACGATAATAAATGGTGTCATTGTTTTATTCCTCTAGCTAGTTTAATAAATGGAAGTAGAGGTCTAAACGGTTTAATTCGGTCGGTTTTTTTACAGAAAATTTCATTCCGATTGTTCAGTCGATTGATAATTTTAATCGTTGAATAATTAAAAGAAGGAAAATTTGAGTATGACAATTAAAACATTAAAAACTAATTTATAAACATTCTTGTAAATAAGTTTTTAATAATTTACTAATTTGTTTATAATGATGTAATTATGTAAATGTGTCAAAAGTGACAAACTCATTGCACAAAGGAGTATCATATGGGAAATGAATGGCAAGTAACCAACCATGCAATCGGAACTAGAGTCGGCACACAGGCTAGGCAGCCCATTTAATAAAAAATATTATGATATTTAATTAAATTTATTAATTATTTGAAGATAAAAGTATGTAGTATAACTCTGACCGATGAAAGGTAGATTTTTTAATTTGGTTATAAATTCAAAACATTTTTTTAATAGTTTTTTAAAGATAAAATTAGGACTGCCAAAACTTTCCACGTTTATCTACCTAGGAATGGGGCAACCCAATCTTGGGAACAAACATAATCAGACCATGTAATATGCGATTCTAAAGTAGTTGGACTTTTATAAGATTTACATTTAGACAAACACGCACACAATTTATATAAGCAAGTTACATAAAAATAGATAGATTCCTGTTTCTCGTTGCCACAATTTTATGATCCATCGGCGTGACCCAATAGTTATCCTCAAGAGTTTTCACATAAAATTTCGTTTAGGGCTTGACTTGTAAAGTGATTTTTTGCGTAGATTCTACTATCACTATGTGAAGATGTATTAAAGTATCTAAGAACACAAATCACGCACACAACTTCGAATTTTTTTAAAAGGTGCTTAAATACCCGTATCTTGTATATTTTAGTGTAAAATAATTAAAATTAATGAAATCAAATATTCAAAGCCCTAAAATATTTTTAAAGTGAGAAAACATAGTCTCGGGAAATGGCTTCGTGAACACGTCTGCCCCTTGATGATCTGTTGGAACATATTCAAGACGAATATGCTTCTAACTAACACGCTCTCAGATGAAATGGTGTCTGATTTCAATGTGCTTCGTCCGAGAGTGCAACACCGGGTTATATGTTATCGTAATAACACTAGTGTTGTTGTAGAATATATGTGACTCTTCTTCTTCAATGTCGTTGTCCCTCAATTGTTGTTGATTAGTGCGTATGATTTAGGCTTAACAAACGTCTTCCTGCTAGCAACTGATCTGTTAACCTTAGAGGATGGTTTTTATTTAAAACTCCTTGACTTCATGTCAGGTTTTGTTTTTCCAGAATCGCTGACGGCTTCCTTCCTAGGTTTCATCCAGCTTACAGTTGGCTTGACATAAATAATCTCATCCTTTAAGTTTAAGTCCTCACAACTTGAATCAGTATCTTTATTAGTTAAAGTCCCTCTGACAAAGATTGTTGGCTTAAACTTGTCTATTGTTGAGTTTAACTTTTCACAAAACTCGTATGGACTGGCATTGTCAAATTCTAAACCGGATTTGCATCCAACAGGCCTCAGCACACTTATTTG
The DNA here is from genome assembly GCF_907164915.1 of Impatiens glandulifera. NCBI lineage: Eukaryota > Viridiplantae > Streptophyta > Magnoliopsida > Ericales > Balsaminaceae > Impatiens > Impatiens glandulifera. Next base: position 127,162,837 of record NC_061862.1, on the reverse strand, counting down.
TTATCTGAATACATCTCTAGACCTTGTCAAGAAACATACAACATATGTCAAACGTTGGTTTTCAGAAAACAGTGTTTGAACCTTTTCCTTGAGCTTCTCAATTTCAGATGAGAGTTCGACCACTTTGTCTTCTAAAACCTTTGATTTAGAAGCTTGAGATGATGACGAGTAATCTGTTTCATATATCATTTTCATTTCATTACAAGAATCTGACAACTTCTTGTACTTAGTGACCATGTTATTGAGTGCAACAGTTAATTCATCTCTTGTAAACTCTTTAGAGGAGAAGTCAAATACCTCAAAATCTTTTTCTTCTACTGCCATGAAGTAGTTGACCTCTTCATCATCACTATCACTGGATGATGTATAATCTGAGTTGCTTTGGGCCACTTGACTTTGCTTTCATCCGCCATGAGAGCCTTCAGCTTATTCTTGTTGTCCTTCTTCTTCTCATCTCGCTTTGGCTTCCTACACTCCGACTTGAAGTGTCCTAGTTTATCATAGTTAAAACACATTAAGTTAGCTTTATAGTTATTCTTATCATCATTGTTATTATTTGAAGAGATTGAGTTAGCATTTCTCTTCTTCATGAATTTGCCGAATTTCTTCACGAAGAGAGTCATGGCGTCGCTGCTGATTTGTTCTGGCAGTAGTATTTACATCAGTGGTAGAGGGTGGTTCCTTAGCAATCACCAATGCCTTAGTTGCAATAACAGATGTGGAAAGCTACTCTTCATTACTATAGTTTATCTCAAACTCATAGGCCTTCAAATCAACTAGAAAGTAAAAGAGCTCCATCTTGTTGAGATCTTTAGACTCCCTCATTTCCATCGTCTTGATATCCCACTCCCTGGGCAGTGCACGTATGACTTTGATTGCAACCTCTTTGTTGTTGTAAGTCTTGTCCAAGATGGAAAGAGTGGTGATAATCTTGCTGAATCTCCCATCGAATTCAATCATCGTCTCTCCAGGACGCATCTTGATATTATCAAACTACTACGTGGCAACCATATGTTTGTTCTCTTTGGTTTGCTTGTTGCCTTCATAGAGTTGAGTCAACTTCTCTTAGATTTCTTTGGTAGAGTTGTATGATATGATGTAGTTGAACATGTTGTCGTCTAGAGTTTTTTACAAAATATCTTTGGCCATATTGTCGAGGTTGTTCTTCCTCTTGTCTTCACTGGTCCACTTAGATATATCCTTCTTAATATTAATCGGGCCTTCGGTGATGACAAGCCACATGTCATCATCTATGCAACTATATGAGCGTGGACTCTCGCCTTACACATGATATAATTTTCTTTTGAGAATATGGGAACCTTGTTGGTGACAGCAATAGACATGATTCATATTCTTTTTGGTGCTTGAGAATAGAAAACGAGGCTTTGATACCACTTGTTAGTATTGATACTAATAATAGAGACTATGATCAGACTATTGTGAACATCTTACATATTCGATTCGATAATAATCCTGTGAGGAATTAGTATCTATTTATATTTTACGTAAATATTCAAAATCTCTTGAAACGAATTCAGGTGCAGAACTGTTTGTTGGATTTGAAGCTTTAGACAACTGAATGCAACTGGTAGAAAGTAAAGAACACAAGGATTTTTATTGATGTTCGGAGATAAAACTCGTTCGTCACTCCTTCTTCCACATCCGGAAGGATATCCAAGAAAGACTTTGAATCAGATACAACTCACTGAGCTAAATAACTCTCTATTGAATAGAACAACCTCTGGTCAACTTGCAATACTGGGGTTTCTCACAAAAAAGATAGTATGCAATTACAATATAATCACAGCTAGACAGTAAGATATTTTGCTTGAGAGAGTTTCTTGAAAGTGTGAAGCAAAAAGTCAGTTTGTGTTTTTAGACCGGCAGTTGTTAGAACCATTGTTCGACCATTGTCCTTGGGATTTTATATATAGTTGAAGTACACGACGGCCGAATATTCTTTGTGGACACATGGCATGTATCCGTTGGACGACCTCCTTTAGTACGAGAGTACAACAGACTCTGAGTATTTGGATTGTGGCCGTACCGAACAGTTAGTGCACCGAATATCCTCTAATCTTGTCTTATATTGGAAATGTAATTGAGAGATATTTGTGTACGTGGCATTCACTCATTTGATAGGATTAGCTTGCTTGTTAGACTGCTGAAAGAAGAAGGAGCAGACAACTGAGTGAACATGGTTAGACAAATGCTTCCTTCAGACAGCTGCTAAAGCGAGACATTTAATGTTCTTCTTTAGACCGCATCTAAAGGAATTAGACGTCCTCGCCTAACTACGTTGCCCTATAGACCGCGTATAAAGGAGTTAGACGTCCTCGTCTAACTACATTTCCCTTTAGACCGCATCTAAAGATTTTAGATGACCACGTCTAACTACGTTTCCCTTTAGACCGGGTCTAAAGGAGTTAGACGTCCTCGTCTAACTATGTTTCCCTTTAGACCGCGTCTAAAGGAGTTAGACGTCATCGTCTAAATACATTTCCCTTTAGACCGCATCTAAAGGAGTTAGACGTTCACGTCTAACTACGTAAGACGTCTAAGACAACCTTCTCAAGACCATGTCGGAAGTAGCAATGTCTTTTAGATTCATGCCTGTACAAAACAAATAAACGGTTTAACTTGATCATAACTAAGTTTAACATAAATCATCAAAATAATGTTAGCATTGAATAAACTTATTTCCTTAGTTTATTTTAGTCAATTTGATTTGACTCAACACAAGGTCTAATTTTTGTTCCATTAACTTTGAAAAGATGAATATAGTTAAACACAACCAAAACAAAAACATCATTTAAACCTTAAAACAATTTTTAAAGATTGAATCAAAATCTAAAAAATTTCAAAAACATAGTTTGATCAAACATGATCAAAACGATGTTACAGTTACTTAAAAATCATCTTAACACATTAACAAGCATGTTTAGAAATTATTTGATTCAAAAAATCTAATCTAAACTCAAGAACACAAAATTTTATAAAATTCAGTTTTCAAGCTTAAATTTTTAAATTTTTTATTCAAATTGATTTGATCTGATTTCTTTTCAATAGAAAGTTCAAACATAATATAGGGAATGATTCTATACAACGAAATCACTTGAAAAACCCTAGAACAGATCAAACCCCGATTAAACTAGAAGAATTTGAAAAAAACAATTCAAACTTTCAAATATAAATTAAAATATAGAGCTTCTAGATTCATACCAACAACTAGAGAACAATCCATAATGTATTGGAGGCTATCCAGAAGCCTAGATCGACGTTGTGGTGGCCGAAGAAGGTTTTGACTAAAACCAGTTCTTGGATAAATTTCAAAGTTTGATTTAGTCTATGTTTTGATGTAATTATTTAGTTATTGTTGATGTTTTAGTGTAGAAACCATAGGGGAATATTTATAGTAGGGGTAAGTCGGGTAATTCAAGTCGAAATTGATCTCCAACGAACATATTCTATCCTCAACTATGGTAGCCTTATCTAGGAGTAGATAAGGTTTTTAGATAAAGGGGGTATTGCTGGAGGAGATAAGGCGAGCACGTGGACGAAATTTGGAGTGATAAGGATGGCTATAGACGGAGTTAAAGCTTCTAGAAGAAACACCTGGAGACAATCGCGAATTTGCCGAACGCTCCATTCTATCGAAGAAGAAGATCGAAACGACGTCATTTTGTTAGACATTGTTTGCATTTCGTCCGCGGTCAGCAGCCCTAACTAACGGGGTTAGTCCAACCTGTTAGTTGATCCGGTGTGGGCAAGCGCGTGACCTCGCTGCATTCATCTATGTGGTGCGTTCCTGGGCATTGGATGATGCCTGGACGCTCACTTGACGACCCATGTTCTTGCTGCAAAAAATAAAATAATTCCTGCTAAATTTGATTATCAGATTTATTTTTTTATAAAAAAAGTTATTTAAAATCGATTTTTAATCCCTTTTATACGTTTTTCTTCACCAAAAATTTCACAAAATATATTTCTAGAATCATAATAAAAATTATGATCATATTTTATTTTTTTTGGGTATTTTTGTGTATTTTGGTATATTTATTAATTATTTTAAGTAACAAATTAAAAATAACTAATGATTAAATTACAATTAAATATTTTTAACCTCTTCTTTGGTCTAATTTGAGTAAAATAATTACAATATTTTAACCTCAAATTATTTTTGGATTTTTAAATAATTTTCATAATTAGGGTTTAATTATCAAAATAATTAACCATAATTTATTTTAATTCCTTTTTATGGTTATTTTGAATATAAAATACAAAATATTATTTTAATTAGGTTATGTCAAATTTTTATGCTTACAGAATGCCCCTCTGGAACCGAGTTTGAGTAAAATAAACTTCGTTTTTAGAAAATGTGGGTTCGAGGTTTGACTATGCTAACATTTGCACCATAACTTATAATAAGGTAGAAGGATAAAATCTGGATGGAAACGAATATTGGGGGATGAATCACAACAATGACTCATAACTGAGGATATCATGTGATCATTCATCAGTAAAAACTTTTTTGAGGATAGACTATCACAATAGTCTTATCACGTGCTGGAGAGACAATAGGGTGCTGCTGGGAATAGATTATAATAATAATCCTATCATGACAATGGTTGATAATGTCTATCAATAAATAGGGCTCACATGGTGAGTGAAAAGAACTCTCTATTGGGAATAGTCTTATATTAGTAAGACTATCCATTAAGAAGTAGGACTCTTAATGGATTGCAGCGCCCTCGCGGGAACGTGGACAAAAATTCCAAGCACAGAGCAGAACTGGAATATTTGTAGGAACTGAAATTTACCGTTTTTTAAACTCACTAGAATTGAAAGCATTGTAATCAGATAATTCATTTATGTTTTTAGGTTTTTAAATTTTACTCAGAATGTTACGACTTCAAAATCATTCTAGGCCTGTCTAGAATGATATCTTAAACTCGTGGTTTTTTTTTTTCCATTTTTGGAAATTTTTAATGAAATGACGCTAAGTCGTTTTTCCCAAAAAAAAGAAGTAGGACTCTTCTAAGGAATTTTCTCCTGGGAATGGTAATAGAATTCCACGGGGATAGAAATAAAACTCTCAAATATAGTGATAATAATCACACCACATCCATAAGTAGATGGAATTCACTTTCAGATATTAGTCATCATAATGACTCTCATGGATGCCTATAATGAGATAAGATTTAGTATGGGAGATGATATCCACAACTAGGACTCTTCTAAGGAATGAAGAGATCTCTCTACTAAGGATGTGACAAAAGTCATGCTGGGAATTGTAATAACAATCACGTTGTGGGAATAAAGACGATCACTCTAAAATGATGGGTTATAATAATAACCTATGAAGAAGAAATGTGATAACAATCTCTCTATTGGAGATTGATCGTAATAATGACCTTAATGGATTCTTATCAAAGATAGGATTCACTTTTGCAGGGATAGGTGAAAACAATCACACCGAGGGGATATGTTATAATAATGATCTATATGAACTCCTATCTATTGAAGATATGTTATAGTGATAACCTATATAGATGCCCACCGGAATAGGGCTTTAAGAATCATAACAATGATTTACTGTGCCTATTAACAAATAGGGCTTTACGGGGAAATATCACAACAATGATCATGGTGCCTATTACAGAATATGACTTGTTGGGTAGAACACGATAAAAATCGGGAATGTCTATCTCGAGATAGGGCTTTATAGAGATCGTAATAATGACCATGGATGCCTATTATGAGACATGACTTTCTATTGGGCAATGGTGATGATAATCACTCTAAGAGGATATGTTATAACAATGACCTATTATGCCGACAACTTATATTTTCTAATTTTGACAAAGTTTCCTTCGCAACTAGGTTAAATCCATTAACTTTGTGGGGATTTTTAACCCTTAGGAAATTTTTCTGTAGAGATTTTTCTTTTCTTTTGCAAAGTGTCATTCATAGATGGGTTAAACATCGACTGTGTTATTTTGATAGAAACTTCGATTTTAATGTGACAAAATATTCTTCCCAACTAGTACTTATATTATTATGCTTCTTAAAATATGCTTCTTAAAGATGTTTTATATTATTATTAATATAGTACTTATATAAATATTTATTTATACACATAAATATTAATTAAAAAATATATATATATAAAAATATTAATTTTTAAAAATTATACAATAATATTAAAATTAGTATTTTATAATAATCTTTATTTATACACATAAAAAATTATTTAAAAATTATAATAAAACTAAATTTTTTAATTAAATTTTATAAACAGTTGCTTATTAATTATATTTTAATATTTAACAAATTACAAAAGCTATTACATAAAATATAAATAAGTGCTAATAACTTCCAAATATTGCGAAGATTTAGAATTTTTTTTTAGGTATTATATATATATATATATATATATATAATTTTATAAAATAGAATATTAAAAAACCAACTAACTAATTTATTTATTAATAAAATATTAAATAAATAATAATTATTAAATTTTTAATTAAAGAAACAAAGTCAAAATTGGTATAGATATATAATCAAATAAAAAGTAAATTTTATTAATTATTTTTTACAATTTTAATTTAATTGATTTAAAATATAAATTTATGTGTGCATAAAAAAAATGTCTGTCCAATTTTTGTTAACATTTTATGAAAATGAAAAACAAATATATGAGATGCGTGACATTATATTTAATAAAAATTGTTGTTTAAATCTTGATTTTTATTATGAACGAAAACATGTTTTTAGTAATTAATAACTTTGGTATTTCCTTGATATTTTTTTCATGAGTATAATATTAACATATTTAAATTTTGTAACAATTTATCATATTGGTTATTAATTATATTTTTTTATTTTAAATAAGATATTAAATTCTTAGAATTATATTGTAATTCTACTTAAATTAATTTGTATATGAAGTTTTAATCTCACTTAAAAAGAATCACAGTTCTAAATTTTTTATTTTTTTTTATGTTGGTAATACTCAAATAAGAATTTGGTACACTAAGACTTTGTGGCATGACATAGTTTTAATGTCATTACACTTACATAGAATTAGGATTTAGATTATGGATATATATGTATTGTCTTATTACTTTTTCAAAATTATTTTGACAAATATTAAAATATTTTATTAGTCGTGTAATTGCTATATATTAATGAATAATGAAATAAAAATGTAATAAAGGAAAAAGTTAATTAATTAAATGAAATTAGAAATTAATTAATTTTCTTAAAAATAGTAATTTTATCATTATTCTAAACATAGAAATTTATTTTTTATAAAATTCTAATTCTATCTCTCCAGCTTACAAATGGTCAAATTTATTTTATTTTAAATATATTCCTTTAATTATGAATGACAGAGAGAATTTTTTTAAAACTTTCTTTCCATTTATGAAAATTATTACATATTATTTTTATTTGTAAATGTATCATTAATGATAATCCTAGATATACTTGAATATTATTGCTATATATTTCAGCATATTCTTCTTCTTCATACAGCCATAATCATCTTCTTCTCTAACATGGACGGGCAGACACCATCACATCTGCTTACAGCTATGACCACTGGCTACCCTATTCGATGTGGGAAGTGCACACTTGAATATCCTTCAGCAGAGAAATTGTTTAAGCATCTGACCGTTCACCACATCGGTCAGAGTCAGGGAATAGCACCTTCTACGGTCGTTAAGCCAGAGAAGAAACAGCCGGTTGACCCATTGGAGCTCACTCTTGCCCCACCTTCTCAGGAAGCACCATTGTCTCTTGACCTAACCCTAGGTAATCCTTGGACCTCTGCCCGGTCAGAGTCATTCCCCGAGCCCCCGAAGAAAAATTAATTGTTGCAAGATTGGTGATGGATCGATATATTATGATCAATGGATGTTTTTGTTCTTTTGTTGTTTTGAAAGGGTTTAGATGAATATGATGAATGTGTTGTGAAGTTTATGTTAGATGGAAATGTTTTATTATTATTATTATTATTATTATTATTGAATTTCAACAAACAATTAATAAAATAAATTATTTTGAAAAATAACTCTATCAGATGGTAAACTATTCTAATTTAATTTATTTGTGTTAATTGAGTTATTCTATTGAGCTTATGATAAAATAAAATAAATATAATATAAGTTTCATAAAATTATTCATCACAAATTTATTTTTTAAAATTTTAAGAAAATAATGTAAATAGTTAACAATGGACCATTACAAATCTATAAATTAAAGTTACGGCGAGCTTAAAAATATTTTGAAGTGTGCTTAAAGAAAATGAATTAAAAATTATGAATAAAATATTTGTATAATTGTGGGTCTGTTTTCAAAATGAGAGACAAATAATAAACTAGATTGAATAAATTTATTAAATTAGGGTTATTTTACTTTTCTACACACAAATTCATCTTTTTTTTGGTGGACTTAAGCCCACCACAACCTAAAATAAATCCAACCATAATAATAAGTATATTAAAAGGAGCTAAATATTATTTATTAAAAAAATTAGAAATAAATAAATCTTGATAATATGAAATTTTATATTTAATGAAATAAAATTAGTCAAATAATCCATTCCAATAGAATAATTGTAAGACAAACTAAAATATTTTTTTCTGTAATAATATTGTTATGCATTATCAAATCTGCTAATGTAATTCAAAATAATTGTCCCGTGGAGACAAATTTGTCCAGTTATGAAAGGAAATGTTATTCAAACATTATTTCGGTTAGTAATCTTGTGACAAGTGATTATTTAGCTATAACAAAAATTGTCTTTTAAAATATATATACTTAATCTTTTGGCAAGAATACATCTAAAACAATATTTTCCTTGATAATTTGTTTTTCAATAGTGTTATATTAAAAAAAGAATATGTCATTCAGAACCTTCTTTAGTTTATAATATAACTTTTGTAATAAAATCAATTGTCATTCAAAACATTTTTTTTTGTTGTTATTAATATTGAGATCACACACTTATGTGACAGCCTAAACTATTTTAATGAAGTTGGGTTCATTATTTAGTAAACGAGGGGTTTGAGTTATTTTAAAGAATGAATTCTTCATAAAAAATAATTTGGTGGAAAATAATGTTTTAAATGGATTAAACAATTCATAAATAAGTTATTTAAAATGATTACCTAAATTGTGAATTATGAAGGTAGTCACTTGTAGGCATAGTTTTTTTTTAGTTATTTAAATAATTTTAAAAAATAAAATATCATTTTATTTCATTTTACTTTTTCTCCATCAATAATACTAAAATACCTTCTATTTAAAATTATTAATTTTTATTTTATTTAAATATATTAATACATTTTAAGTCTTTTTATCGAAAAATATTTATACATTTTTTAAATCATTATTTTTTTCTCTCTGTTATTCAAATAACCTACATCTCATAATTTGTCGTATCTAATGTTGCCGAACAAGCTCATAATTTGTCATATCTAATATTGTCTTTTAGAAAATTCTTAATTTTCGATGTCCAAAATGAGTTACTTTGTTGTTAGTATTCCAAATTATTGTTGTTTTACTTATATAGCTATAGTTCAATTTTGGGTTATTTAAATAATCTAAGAAAATCTAACATAATTTTCCTTTTTTTTCATTTATCAATTCATTTAATTTATTTATTTTTTAAAAACTATTTAATTTATTATCCAAAATACTAAAATACATTCTATTTAAAATTATTTTTTTTTTAAATTTTTATATATTAATACATTTAAAGTCTTTTTATCAAAAATATCTCAACCTTCTCAAAATCATTACTAATCATTATTTTTTCTCTTTGTTCTTCAAATAACCTTCGTTGAACAAGCCCTTAATTTGTTGTATCTAATGTTTACTTCTAGAAGATTCTTACTTTTCGATATTCGATTGAGATATTTTTTTTTGTTAGTATTCTAAAGAGACTTGATTGGAAAGTATAAGAAATTGAAAGTTTGTGTCCACATAGATTGGTTATGTGCAAGTCTCTTTGCATGTATAACAAGTAACAACGATTGACTTTTTTCAGTACTTCTAAAATCTTTAAACTTAAATCGTTTTTCATTTTCCCTATTATCGTTTTTTCCAATCTAACCCAATGAATGAATTTAGTTTCCTTATTGGATTTCCACCAAAATTAGTTAACAAGACACGTCACTCATTTAATAATTAAAGAGGACATTTGATAATTTAGAAGAAACTTTTAATCAATATTGCATTGCCTGTTTGTGAAAAGATTTTTGTTTTCCAACACTTATCAACAATTTTAATTTTTCGAATAGTTTATTAAACATTTTTTTTATCGACCTCAATCCAGAGATATACTAAGATAAACCACAACATGAGTTCGAAAATGCATGTTATATGGTTAGCAAGGTGGTGTGAAATGTTTTGGGGGTGTGTTTGAACTAAAATAATACATACAATTTAATCAATTGTTCTAGAAGCATGACAATATTGATTAGAATATCCATGTATTTAATTATCCTCATTTGATTTCTTTGTCCAAATAACAAAGCATCGTCTCCTAATAAAAGATTTGATATTTTTGGTCATACTCTTCCGATTTTAATACTTGCAAGTTCACAAAGATGAATGTTTTTCACAATTATTTTTATAAGACCTTCAATAGAAAATGCAAAAAGATACGGTAATAAATGGTGTCATTGTTTTATTCCTCTAGCTGGTTTAATAAATGGAAATAGAGGTTTAAACAGTTTAATTCGGTCAATTTTTTACAGAAAATTTCATCCCAATTGTTCAGTCCGATCGTTGAATAATTAAAAAAAAGAAAAATTGAGTATGACAGCTAAAGCATTAAAAACTAATTTATAAACATTCTTGTAAATAAGTTTTTAATAATTTACTAATTTGTTTATAAAGATGTAATTATGTGAATGTGTCAAAAGTGACAAACTCGTTACACAAAGGAGTATCATATGAGAAATGAATGGCAAGTAACCAAACATGCAATCAGAACTAGAGTCGGCCCACGGGCTAGGCAACCCATTTAATAAAAAATATTATGATATTTAATTAGATTTATTAATTATTTGAAGATAAAAGTGTGTAGTATAACTCTGACCAATGAAAGTAAGATTTTTTAATTTGGTTATAAGTAGAAAACATTTTTTTAACATTTTTTTAAAAATAAAATTAGAACAGCCAAAACTTTCCACGTTTATCTACCTAGGAATGGGGCAACCCAATCTTCGGTTTGGACATAATCAGAACATATAATATGTGATTCTAATGTAGTTGGACTTTTATAAGATTTAAATTTATCCAAACAGGCACACAATTTATATATGTAAGTTACACAAAAATAGATAGATTCCTGTTTCTCGTTGCCACAATTTTATGATACGTCGGCGTGACCCAATAGTTATCCTAAAGAGTTTTCACATAAAATTTCGTTCAAAGCTTGACTTGAAATGTGGTTTTGTGGGTTGATTCAACTATCACTATGTGAATATTTATTGAAGTATATACTCGTATCTTGTATATTTTAGTGTAAAATAATTAAAATTAATGAAACTAAATATTCCAAGCCCTAAAATATTTCTAAAGTGAGAAAACATAGTCTCGGGAAATGGCTTCGTGAAAACGTCTGCCACTTGCTGATATGTTGGAACATATTCAACACAAATATGCTTCTAACTAACACGCTCTCAGATGAAATGGTGTCTGATTTCAATGTGCTTCGTCCGCGAGTGTAAAACCGGTTTATATGTTATTGCAATAGCACTAGTGTTGTCGCAGAATATATGTGACTCTTCTTCTCAATGACGTAGTCCCTCAATTGTGGTTGATTAGTGCGTATGATTTAGGCTTAACAGACGTCTTCCTGATAGCAGCTGCTATGTTAACCCTAGAGGATGTTTTTTTTTTTAAAAACTCCTTAACTTCATGTCAGGTTTTTTTTTCTAGAATCGTTGGCTGCTTCCTTCCTAGGTTTCAACCAACTTACAGTTGGCTTGACTTAAATAATCTCATCCTTTAAGGTTAAGTCCTCACAGTTTGAATTAGTGTCTATTAGTTAAAGTCCCTCCGACAAAGCTTATTGGCTTAAACTTGTCTATTGCTGAGTTTAACTTTTCACAAGACTTGTCTGGGCTGACATTGTCAAATTCTAAACCGGATTTACATCCGGCAGGCCTCAACACACTTATTTGTTATCTGACTACATCTCTAGACCTTGTCTAGAAACTGACCACATATATGAAATGTTGGTTTTCAGAAAACAGTGTTTGAACCTTTTCCTTGAGCTTCTCAATCTCAGATGAGAGTTCGACCACTTTGTCTTCTAAAACTTTTGATTCAGAAGCTTGAGATGAGGACGAGTAATCTGTTTCATATATCATTTTCATTTCATTACAAGAATCTGACAACTTCTTGTACTTAGTGACCATGTTATTGAGTGCAACAGTTAATTCATCTCTTGTAAACTCTTTAGAGGAGAAGTCAAATACCTCAAAATCTTTTTCCTTGAGCTTCTCATTCTCAGATGAGAGCTCGACCACTTTGTCTTCAAAAACTTTTGATTTAGAAGCTTGAGATGAGGAAGAGTTATCAGTTTCATATATCATTTTCATTTCATTATAAGAGTCTGACAACTTCTTGTACTTAGTGACCATGTCATTGAGTGCAGTAGTTAATTCATCTCTTGTAAACTCTTCAAAGGAGAAGTCAAATATACCTCAGAATCTTTTTCTTTTACTGCCATGAAGGTTGACCTCTTCATCATCACTATCACTGAATGATGTATAATCTGAGTCACTTTGGGCCACTTGGCTTTGCTTTCATCCGCCATGAAAACCTTCAACTCATTCTTGTTGTCCTTCTTCTCATCTCTCTTTGGCTTCCTGCACTCCAACTTGAAGTGTCCTAGTTTATCATAGTTAAAACACTTTAAGTTAGCTTTATAGTTATTCTTATCATCATTGTTATTATTTGAAGAGATTGAGTTAGGATTGCTCTTCTTCATGAATTTTCCAAATTTCTTCACGAAGAGAGCCATGGCGTCGTTGTTGATCTATTCTACAATAGTCTTTACATCAGTGGCAGAGGGTGGTTCCTTAGCAATCACCAATACCTTGGTTGCAATAACAGATGTGGAAAGCTCCTCTTCATTACTAGACTTTATCTCAAACTCATAGGCCTTCAGATCGGCTAGCAAGTCAAAGAGCTCCATCTTGTTGAGATATTTAGACTCCTTCATTGTCATCGTTTTGATATCCCACTCCCTAGGCAGTGCACGTATGACTTTGATTGCAACCTCTTTGTTGCTTTAACTCTTGTCCAAGGTGGAAAAAGTGGTGATAATCTTGCTGAATCTCCCATCGAATTCAATCATCGTCTCTCCAGGACGCATCTTGATGTTATCAAACTACTACGTGGAAACCATAAGTTTGTTCTCTTTGGTTTGCTCATTGCCTTCACAGAGTTGAGTCAACCTCTTTCAGATATCTCTGGTAGAGTTGTATGATATGATGTAGTTGAACGTGTTGTCATCCAGAGTTTTGTACAATATATCTTTGGCCATGTTGTCGAGGTTGTTCTTCCTTTTGTCTTCACTGGTCCACTCATATCTGTCCTTCACAATATTTATCGGGCCTTCGGTGATGACAAGCCACATGTCATCATCTATGGCAGCTAGATGAGCGTGGACTCTCGCCTTACACACGGCATAGTTTTCTTTTGAGAACATGGGAACCTTGTTGGTGACAGGAATAAACATGATCAGATTCTTGTTGGGGCTTGAGATTAGAAAACGAGGCTCTGATACCATTTGTTAGGATTTGTACTAACAATATTGACTAGGGTCTGACTATTGTGAACAACTTACGATATTTGATTCGATAATAATCCTGTGAGGGATTAGTATCTATTTATTTATATTCTACGTAAATCTTCACAAACTCTTGAAACGAATTCTGGTGTAGAACTGTTTGTTGGATTTGAAGCTTTAGCAATTGAATGCAAATGATAGAAAGTAAAGAACACAAGGAGTTTTATGGATGTTCGGAGATAAAACTCGTTCGTCACTCCTTCTTCCACAACAAGAAGGATATCCATGAAAGACTTTGAATCAAATACAACTCACTAAGCTTTCTAACTCTCTATTGAACAGAACAACCTCTGTTCAACTTACAACACTGAGGTTTCTCACAAAAAAGACAGTATTCAATTACAATATAATCACAGCTAGACAATAAGATATTTAGCTTAAGAGAGTCTCTTGAAAGTGTGAAGCAATAAGTCAGTTTGTGTTTTTAGATTGGCAGTTGTTAGAACCATTGTTCGACCATTGTCCTTGGGCTTTTATATATAGTTGAAGTACACGACGATCGAATATTCTTTATGGACACATGGCATGTGTCCGTTGAACAGACTCTAAGTATTTAGATCGTGGTCGTACCGAACAGCTAGTGCACCGAATATCCTCTAATCTTGTCTTGTACTAGAAATGTAATTGACACATATCTGTGTACGTGGCATTCACTCATTTGATATGATTAGTTGGCTTGTTAGACTGCTGAAAGCAAAAGGAGTAGACAACTGAGTGAACGTGGTTAGACGGATGCATCCTTCAGACAAATGCTAAAGCGAGACATTAAACGTTCTTCTTTAGACTACATATAAAGGAGTTAGACGTTCTCGTCTAACTACTCTACCCTTTAGACCGCGTCTAAATGAGTTAGACGTCCTCGTCTAACTACGCTTCCCTTTAGATCGCGTCTAAAAGAGTTAGACGTCCTCGTCTAACTACGTTTCCCTTTAGACCGCATCTAAAGATTTTAGACGACCTCGTCTAACTACGTTTCCCTTTAGACCGCGTCTAAAGGAGTTAGACTTCCTCGTCTAACTATGTTTCCCTTTAGACCTCATCTAAAAAAGTTAGATGTCATTGTCTAATTACGTTTCCCTTGAGACCGCTTCTAAAGGATTTGGTGTAAAGAACCAAGGTTCCCACTGTATTAAGACCTTGTGGGGATAGAGTTAAGAATACCTATTCCTTTATAAAATTATTTAAGTTTGAGATTGGACCTATATAAAGGTTGTCTATGTATCTTCCTTTGGTCCTTGATATATTCTTTTCATTTCTTTGGAAGAATAAGGTCTCACGTACTTCTTCCTTATTGATGTGACATAGTTATACAAAACTAGAAGTCGACTAATCCATTCGAGGCTGAGAAAAAACCTTGGGATTACGATGAAGTTATATAATACAATAGGTCGATTAGTCCATCCGAGGATGAGACTGAATGCTAGTGATTATAACGTAGTTATACAATACTAGAGGTCGAGGTGTTCATTCCTGACTGGGGAATGGTTTTTTTTATCCTAGTAAGGCTGGATTGAGAGCCATTATAATCCTGGTAAGGCTGGATTGAAAGATGTCATAGTCCAGGTAAGGCTGGATTGGGAGCCGTTATAATCCTGGTAAGGCTGGATTGGGAGCCGTCATAATCCTAGTAAAGCTAGATTGTGAGTCGTCATAATCCTAGTAAGGCTGGATTGGGAGCCGTCATGGTCCTAGTAAGGCTGGATTGGGAGCCGTCATAGTCTTGGTAAGGCTGGATTGGGATTCGTCATAGTCCTGGTAAGGTTGGATTTAGATTTGTCATAGTCATGGTAAGGCTGAATTGGGAGACGTGATAATCCTAGTAAGGCTGGATTGGGAGCCGTCATAGTCCTTGTAAGGCTGGATTGGAGTCTTTGTTTGCACGCGTTAATATTACACATAATATCATTTTAGTACGTCTAGATTTCTTGGAGCAATAAACTCTTCACTTTTTACTGTAGATAGGCGAACTGCACCTCCAAAGAGGATTTTCTTAATTAGGAAGGGTCCATCCCATTGTGGTCGGAACTTGCCCCTATGATCTAATAGTTCTTGGATTATCTTGAGCACCAAGTCACCTTCTTTTAAATTCCTGGGTTTGATCTTTTATTAAAGGTATCCACCATTCGCTTCAGTTAAACCTAGGTTTGCACAAAGCGTCTAACCGATGATCTTCCATCAATGTGAGTTGATCATATCGGGATTTCACCCAATCTTCTTTAATAACATGAGATTCTAATAGAACTCTCATTGTAGGGATTTCGATCTCATTAGGTTGTATGATATCCATGTCGTACACTAGAGAATAAGAACTTTTGTCTATCGATGCTCGAACAATCGTACGAGATCCCCACTAGGCAAATGACAGCTTTTCATGTCAATCTTGTATGTGTTGGTCATCTTCTTGATGATCCTAGTCACATTCTTGTTTGTCGCTTCGACTGCGCCATTAGTTTAGGACGATAGGGCGAATATTTATGATCTTCAATCTTGAACTCTTTGAGAAAGATAAAACCTTTCCTTGGAAATGTCTTCCATTATCTGAAATAAGGGCATGAGGTACTCCGTATCAGGTGATGATGTTGACACGGATGAACTTTGCCACTTGAGTAGATTTCAAAACTTTTTAGGATATTGCCTCGAGCCATTTAGAATAATATTCAATGGCTACAAGAATGAACTCATGTTCATTTGTTGCATGGGGATAAATTTTCCCGATGACATCAATGCCCATGTAGAAAAGGGTCATGGTGATGTCATAAAGTATTGTAAAGATGCTGAAGTATGCTTTAGATTAGCATAGATCTAACAATGATGACAACTTTTTAGATATATGACACATTCTTGTTGAATATTCTGTCAATAATATGTGAGACATAGAATTTTCATGGCAAGGGCAAGTCCATTCATGTGTGGACCACATACTCCTACATGTACTTCTTCTATGATTCGTCGTGCTTCGGGACCATCGACGTAGAGAATTTTTTGACCATCAAAAGATCGTTTGTATAGCTTGTTAGTTATCCAATAATAGTTAGTGGAATACTGGCGCAGGGCACTTCGTTACTTAGCTCAGAAATGGGACGGATATTCTCAATATTCAATTTATTTTTGAAAAATATCAAACCATGGTTTGGTGGGCACTTGAGCAGAGGCTACCACTCTGACTTCGAGATTAGGTTTATATTTCTCTTGGATCTTTAGAGATTTGACATTAATTCTAACTGGGATTTGTGTCATAGTTACTAGCGTAGCTAAAGCATTAGCAAAGCGATTTTGGTTTCTTGGCGCGTGTATAAAAGACACGTGATCGAATTTGTCGATAAATCAGAGTAGGAAAGTGTTATGGGGTTTAAGATTTTCCCCTCATACTTTCCATGTTCCGTTAACTTGAGATATAATTGGTTAGAGTCACCAACTACATCTAGTTTAGTTGCTCCTCTTTCGTATGCTATTTTGAGACTTGAGAGACATGCTTCATACTCAGCCTCATTGTTGGTTACAAAATATTCTAACTTGATAGATGTGGTCTTATAGGTTCCCTTAAGATCTATCAAGGGAGTTCCAATTCCATAGCAATTTTTGGATGAGGCTCCATCAAACATTAGGTTCCATGTGTCTTAAGGGATAGACATTATGGTGTCATCGGGAAAGTCGATTTCAAAAGAAGGCTCAACCGTGATAGGGTGATCTTCCAGGAAGTCTGCAACAACACTCCCTTTAATAAATTTATGAACCGTATATATTATATCATATTCAAAAATCAACATCAACCATTTAGCGAGTCTATGCGACAATAGTGTTTGCTAAAATAGATAATGAATTAGATCCAACTGGGATACCAGTTTGATCAGGTGGACATGCATATAATGTCTCAAACATTTGGTGACCCATGTAAGTGCCCAACACACTTTCTCGGGTGTTGAATAGTTCAATTCGCATACAGTCACTTTCTTAATCAGATAGTAGATGATGATTTCAAACTTCTCCTCATTTTCTTGAGCCAATAGGCTGTCCATAGCAAGTCTATAACTGTGAGATAGAGAATTAAGGGAACACCGGGCGTTGGAGGCATAAAGACCGGCGGTAACTTTATATAGTCTTTGATTTTGTCAAACGCTTGTTGATAAGTTTCATACCATTGGAATTTTAATCCTTTTTCAATTGCTAGAAAAGAGGATCACAAGTGAGAGTCCGTTTGCTGATAAACCGACTGATGAACAGGATTTTGTTGAGAAAGCCTCAGACTTCTTTCTCATTTCGAGGGGTAGGCATATCTATGATCGCATCAATTTTGGAGGAGCTGAATTCTATTTCGTGTTGGGTAATGAGAAATACTAGCATCTTACTAGAGGTGACTCCGAAAGCACACTTTTTCGGATTCAATCGAAGCTGATATTTTCTAATTCTTTGCAAGAATTTGTCTAAGTTGGGAATATGTCCCTAGCAATCTTGGGATTTTATGATCATGTTGTCTATGTAGACTTTGACCTATTTATCGATCATGTCGTGTAAGATCATCGTTATAGCTCGTTGATAGGTAGCCTCGATGTTTTTGAGACCAAAAGTATGACCCTAAAATAGAACGTGTCTACCCCTATGATGAAGGTAGTTTTCTCCTTGTCTTATTTAGTGATTAGGATTTGGTTGTATCTTGAGAATCCATCCATGAAAGACAATAGTTGATTTCCAGCTGCATGATCGATCATAATGTTGATATGGGGCAAAAGAAAGCTATCATTAGGGATAACTTTGTTTAGATCACGGTAGTCTACACACACGTGCATCCTTATATCCATTTTCAAAATGGGAACCACGTTGGCTATCCATATGGGGTAGTCCACAACTTCGAGGAATCCTGCTTTTAACTATTTCCTGACTTCTTCCTTAATTTTGGCAACAAACTTAGTTTTCATCCGTCTTAACTTTTGTTTAACTAGTTTAGCCTTTGGATAGAGGGGTATAAAATGTTGGACAATACTAGGGTCCACACCCGACATGTCTTTGTAATACTAGACGAACATGTCTTTATTGGTCTTTATCAATTATATCATCTCATGACATTCGACATCACTCAGACTTTGTTCAATCAACACGATTTGAAGATTGTCCTACGTATTAAGGTTTATCTCTATTGTTCCTGGCTGGGCGTGTAGCGTGTTCCTGGGTATTGGATGATGCATGGGTACTCACCTGACGACCCAAGTTCCTGCTACAAAAATTCAAAATAATTCCTACTACACTGGATTATCAAATTTATTTTTTTATAAAAAAAGTTAATTAAAATCGATTTTTAATCATTTTTTACGTTTTTCTTCATCAAAAATTTTAAAAAAAATATTTCTAGAATCATATAAAAATTATGATCATATTTTTTTTTTTTAGTTATATTTTGGAATTTTGAAGTATTTTTAAAATTTTTAAATCATAAATTAAAAATAATTTATGATTAAATCACAATTAAATATTTAACATCTTTTGGTCTAATTTAGTTAAAATAAATACAATATTTTAAACTCAATTTTTTTTTGAATTTTCATATAATTTTCATAATTAAGGTTTAATTATCAAAATATGATTTTAATATTATTAAAAATAGTTAAATTATTTGAAAATTAGAGTAAGTCAAATTTCTATGCTTATAGCTGCCCAAACATTCCTACAATCAAAACACAGGCTTCATCCCTTCTTATCTTGAACAAGAACACCAATTTAGTGAAATTAGTTTAAAAGATTATTTTTCAAAGATTTTAGGACTTCAATTTTGATCAATAACTCTATCCCAATGTAATTATTTCTTGATCCCTTTATTTTATCTGTTACATTCTGTAATTCAATAAAAAAAACTAAGAGCTTTATTCTTCTTAAATATTGTATGAATTCTTGATCTTGTTCTTGGTTTATTTTTCTGCCTAACTTCTAGTAAAATTGTGTACCATAAATAAATAAACTAAAACAACAGAAACTTAAACTAAATCAAAACCATTTAACCAAAATTAATTTACAAAACCAAAAAATTATCCAAAAAATGGTCATTTTAATCACAATCGGTCACTTTCTTCTAAATTTGATTTAATCTTGAATCTTTTGGGGATCATTAGGTTTAATTTTTTTATTTAACCATTTAGTATAGAAATGTATAAGTTTAAAGATAAACAAGAATTATTTGACCGAAAATGTTTAAAAATGATCAAAACCGGCTATAAATGAGTATTTTCTTGGATTCTCTGTCATCTCATTTCAAATCGGTTTGATTTTCCAAAAGTTTTGCACATAAAATTTATTTAGCATTTAAAATATTTGTGCTCAAGGAAATTTGGGTTTTAGCATAAAAAATGATCATTTGATCATAAAAACACTTGAAAATGGATTAATCTTGCACATATTCGGTCATTCCATTTAAAACTGATTATGTTCTTCAATTTTCTTACACTCATCGTGAGTATTTTGTATATAAGCATTTTATCTCAAAATAATTTAAGTTTATAGTTGAATCAAAGGGACTCGACCGAAAATTATTCAAGAAAACCTAACAATTAACCCTAAAACTTTATGCTTTTGTGTTTTCCGTGTTTTCTTGATTTTAATTCGGTGGATTCTTTGATTTTATTGTATATTATGTAAATATATGTTGTATATAACATTTTATTATACAAATATTTGAGTTTGGAGGCATTCTTAGCTATCATTTAGTTACAAATAATGATTCTCGGTCATCCGACCGAGAAAAAGCAAGAATATATGGCTTCTGTCTTCAACGACGTTTGTTCAACGTCTTCCAGTGCTTCAGCAAGAGCCAGCCAGCACTTTTCTAATGTTTCTTCCATTTCCTCCATCCGCATCTTCCAACGACCAAGTAGATCATCACCCGAACGAGAAGTTGAGCCATGTGATTGAAAAAAGTTGCAATATCCGACCGTGTTTCTTCCAGCAAGCGACCGAGAGCGCATCCACATCAAAAGTGGATAAAAATCACCCTTAGTCGTAGGCTAAATAAAAATGAAAAATAAAGTGTAAATTACATTTGAAAATGCCAAAATTGACTTAGGAGAGACCTAAAGAGAGTTGAGGGACATTAAGCGTGAGTCTTTTCCCATACGTAATCAAACGTTGAACTCGAATGAATCTCTATTTATGGCGTGCATGCGCCTAAAATATTTTTCTACTTTTTGAAAAAATAGGTGGTGAATCTGTATTCGTGAGGTTAATAAAATTGAAAAACTTTAAATAGACCTATGGTGACTTCCCATTACATATCCCGGCCGTTCCCAAATTCTACGGGATGGTAAGTTATGGAGTCGTCTATAAAGACTTGCTTTTAAATATTAATTTTCAAACACGTAAAAATTAAATCTTCTCACATAAAATTTCAAAAAATTTAGCGACTGTCTGGTCATGCACCATAATCAATAGTGTAATAATTGTTTATAATTATCTACTTACAACATTTATAACACCATTATAGTTCTTCCACCAAGAACCCCAAACATTTGTATGATTGTTGATATAAATAACTTCTTTGTACTTGTTTCTTGGAAGTATCATCTCCGACACATGAAGCAGTTAGGGTTATCACAATTTATAAAGTCAAACCCTCTTAAAATTTATAAAGAAAAGTAAAATAAAATGTAAATGTACCTAGCCCTTTAAGATCCTTCTAAAACGGTCATATCCAACTTCTCTTTCACTCTGTCCCAATAGAAGTTCTCTAGGGAGCAATTCTGGGAAGCTGCATTCCTAGACTTCTCCATGATTTTGTCTCCCCATTTGACTTTCAGTTTTTTTATTATTTTATAAATTTTAAAAGTCCCAATTACAATTTGGGTCTCGTACCTTAGGAATTTTTATCATATGTCGCTCAAACTTTGATTTGAACCATATAGACTTCAACTATGAATGTTTTGACCATTTGAAACTTTTCACAAAAGAACGTTTTGTCAGTCTCTTTTATTTGAAGTGTCATTTAATAAAAAATTATGTCACTTGTCATTTAAATTAGAAGCCTCTCTTTCTCTCCCCATTATCTTTCTATTTCCTTCCTCAACCTCTTATCCAAACTTTTCATGTTTGTGGAAGATAACTTTTGCATTTTAATTATTGTTGGACTCACAACCGAAGTCTGACCAACCGATATATACAACATACTCGGGATCCTATCTACTTTTGTTAGTCGAAACCATTACTACAGTTGGAGATTATAAACAATCTTTATAGTTTAAAGTTTTGGAAAGGAGAGGAGGAACATTATTTTTCTAGTCACTAGAGACAATTATCTATAAAAGAATACCAAATTTCAATTTGTGGTCAGTGAAATTTTTCATTTATCGACCGGGGATCAAGTTTCGACTGTTGGAGTTTCAAGATCAGGTTTATACATGATAGAAATTGCTCATCTTAACTCTAGATCTTACACCATTTTTTCCTTTATTTATTTATATTTTTACGTGGGAAATTTATTCATTTTACGTGTGATTGAAAAGTAAGACAATAAAAACTAGACTTTATAGTCAACCCTATAACTAACCCTCTAGTCGAATCTCATGAAAGATTGAGATTTTTTTGGGAAAAACGACTTAACGTCATTTCATTAAAAATTCCAAAAAAGGGAAAAAAAATCAAATGAGTTTCTGTATTTTCCTAGACAAGCCTAAGCTTCCATTAGAAAATCAAATTGAATTGGAGTTTCAATTGTTTTCCTCGACTTTCCATTGGTGTACGTCTGTTCTTTCATTGAATTGGATGTTGCTGATATGTTTGAGAATGCAATGTCCCACCGGTATTCGCCTAAAGAGTGAATTACATAGCTCATCCTTAATGTCTCTGATCTTTGTGGTTAGGTAGTCTTGTTTAATCCTCACGTTTCTGAATTCCTCGTTATTGATTAGCAGTTGGTCCTCATACCAGGGATCATGCAAAAAAGTATGTTTTTATCATCTCCTCAGCTAATGTCAAATAGTCCTGCAATGTTGTCTCTTAGTCTAAGATTTTTCTTTAAAAATCATCACATACCTTCGCTTATTTTAGTTGTCCAAACGCTTGATTCGTATTTCATAAACCGGGTGTGGACCCACTTGATCCAGAGTAATTATTGTTTTCTCTCAATGGCCCATAGGTAATTTTACGTCAACGCTTTATTTCATTCAAAACAGTTCTTGAGCCTTATGTCGCCTTCTTCCTTTGATTTGCAAAGTGTGGTCCACGTAACCTTCTTCTCGCCTCTACCTTTGTTTCCCCAAATAAAGTTTCTCATTAGCGCATCAAGTTCTTTCATTACCTTCTTTGGCTTCATGAGTTGCTACGATCAGTAATCGATGATTCCCATTACAACGTTTTTGACTAACTCAATTCTTCTAGCGTGTGTAAGGTTCTTTGATGTCCAACCAGAAATTGAGTTCTTCACTTTCTCGATTAGTGGTTTATAGTGCGACTGTCTTATCGTTAGTGGTATGACTAAGTATCTTACTGGGAAGCTTCCTTCTACGATGCCCATGATGATGTAGATGCTCATAATTTTCTCCCCCAAATAACTTGCTTTGGACTTCTTCTAACTCAATTCTAGCTATTTGGACTCGTTTAGAAATGTTACTGAACTTCTTCTTGTCAAACTTTTTCAGTTGGATTTTTAGAAGTTTGAGCTTTTTTGAGACCCTGAACATGTTTGATCCCTCCATATTTTTGGCCCACACTTTTCCCAGTATATCTTTGAAATTATCACTTTCCATCTAGAAATTAAAGAACTTGAAGGGTCTTTTGAACCTCTCTTCCTTTTCCATAAGAGTTTGATAGGGCTATGATCTCAGGAATTGAGCAATCCACTCCTCATTGACAAGACTTCTATCAATTCTACTTTTCTGAATATATCCATCTCCTAGAGTTGATGACCATGTAAATAAGTTTCCTGAGTTGGTTGGTTTGATGCATCATATGTCCCTGATGCAATCGTTGAGATTAATCATATCTTGGGTAATATCAGACTTTGGACTTCGGTCAATTTCATTTCTCGTAATATTAAAATCACCAAGGACATTCCACATTTTATCGCCATCAATCTTGTTCCTAAGACAGCTCTAGAGAAGTCTTCTCTCGGTACTGGAATTACTACCATAGATGATAGCAAGTTGGAACTCAATTCTAGTGATATTTTCCATTACCCCAAGTAGTATTGTTTTATCATTGGAGAAGAGCGACTTGACTTCAGCAACCTTTGGATCCCAGATAACCCAGATTCTTCCAGTTCTCGAGTTTGAATTATGAATGAGTTCCCAACTACTATCAATGCAAAGTATGCAAACCTTGTCAACATTATCGCTTTTGACTTTCGTTTCCAGAATCCCCATGATTGTAACCTATTGATTCTCAATAATCCTCTTAATTTATTTGCTTTTGTGAGGCTCATTAAGACCTCTTATGTGCCATGTTAAGATATTCATCAATGGATATAGGGGTTTGGTTCCTGCATGTCAAAAATGTCTTGCACTACACGATTTGTCTCATCATCAGTAAAGTCGTATGCATCACTGTCCTCATTGTCTTCAATGACTACAAATTGTGTTCTTTGAAATTCATACTAATATGTGATTGGATTTGTTGCATCATGATTAACTTCACTAGTGACAGTAGCCCCTTCTTTCTATTCGTGAGTATTCGCATGTTCTCTTCTGTTTGACCTTATTTGACTTTGGACTTCCTCACTTCTAGATTCTTGAGTCGTTCCTATTTTGATTCGACTCACTTCGGAGCTTAATCTTTCTTCTTAAATACCTCTCTTGTTTAGGTTCATTTCTGGATTTTTAAATTCTCTAAACCCAAGTATTTCTAGGTCACGTTCAATAGATTTAGCAAGAAATTTGACATTTTTGAGCCCTTGATTTTCTTGGTCATAGTCTAGAAAAATAGCCTTAGGCCCAATACTTACTTGTTCATTCCTGATTCTTATATATTCTGACCTATTCTTTTCTGTCCTTACTTGTATTACCAGCAACATGAGGGCTAGACTCATTGCCTAGAGGGTTTGACTTTATAAGAACCTTGAAAAGCTCGGTATTGACCCTTGATTATACTTTTCACTTGGGATTCACAGTCTTTGTAACATTGATTGATTTTTCCCACATTGTTTTGACCGGTACTATTGGGTATCTCATCATCAGGACTGGTGATAATTTCTATCTCTAATTCAGGACTGGTATTTTGAAGCTCTGCATTGTTTGGGACCCATTTAATCCTTATGTTACCTAAATTTCCAATGACCTGAGCCCTTCCTATCCTCAAAAGGATGTCTTCATCTGGTACTTTATTATTTTTTCCAGTATTTTATTGACCTTCAATAGAAGTCTCTTCTTGACCGAGCTTCTTTTCGTGGATCTTAGCTTCAGGATCAAGAGTTTCTAGTGGAGAGAAAATTCCAATGTGGATATGCTCCGGTGTTGGCCTTTCAGTTGCTTTAGTTTCTGGCGATTTTGGTTCAGTGTTTGAGATTGCTTTTTTGGCTTGTTTCTTTTCCTTTGAATTTGAATTCCTCTTTGGTTTCTTGGCTGACTTGGATTTATTTAAATATAAATTTGGACCCATCTTTCCAACTTCAATTCCTGCCTTTGGTTTTCCAACTAGTGTAATTGTTATGGATTTGTGGTATTCCGAATCGCATGTAATGGCTTCATCAAATTCGGTGCTAACTTCTGAGTCAAATCCAGCCTCCATTGTAGAGATATGTTAGCATCCAATTTCTTTCCACTGGATTTATCGAATGGACCCATGATATTGGTCGTTGACCTATCAACATGACCAGTTCTAGATTTCAAGCCGAGGTTTTTAGCTTTCTCGATTGCTTGAAGACTGAGTTTTATAGATCCCTCGGTCCTAATTTCCATATCTGGCTTTGTTGTATATCTCTTATCTTTCCCATTTTCTGAACTGGCGTTTTTATCATTTATTCCCGTAACATGGACCATAACAACTTCAAATTTAGAACCTAAATTATTTCGACCGTATCATTTTCCAGCATGGGTCTAGAATTTTTAGCATTCGATCTTGTAATATCAGTTGAAGAACCGTGAGTTACATAATTCCTGGTTTTAGCCTCTATACTTGTCAAGAACTCATGAATCATTTTAGGTGCTGCATTCATACGCTGCAAAATTGCATCTTGACCTGATTTTAACCGATGAAGAGAAAGAAGATGATACTCCTTTGAACACAAGGAAACGGAAAGCTGCACCGACGTCATCTGTTCCGTCAACCATTCAGAGACTAGTAACCCACCTCCACCTCAACTGCTCAGATCAGAAGGCGACTTCTTCAACTTAGACCGCTTCCCTTCCCAAAGAACAAGTTTCGTAGCTGGGTGGTGCATGGACGCGGATGAAAGGGAAAGAGAATGACAAGCGGAGCAGGAGGCAAAGCTCAAAGCAAATGAACAAGGGGGAAATCTGAATCCTTGAACTCCGTCTCTACTTACTTTATTTACCTTGCACTAAAAGATTTTTCTCTGTTTCGGTCATAACTCTATTTTCTATATATATATATATATAATATTATCTCGATTTATTAAGCTAGTTTTGATACTTTTCGGCTAAAAGCATCAAAAAGGGAGAATTTGATAAACTTTTTGAAAAACCGGCCAAGTAAACTTAAAAGATCCTCTGAAATATCTCACGGCCAACACTTACAAGTTTTGAATATTTATTCTAAATAATCAAAAAGGGAGAAATTGTTAGAAAAGTTAATAAGTTAATTTTTCACCGGACAAACACTTCTTAAAACATTTTCAAACCGGCCAACATTTACAAGTTTTGAATATTTATTCTAAATAATCAAAAAGGGAGAAATTATTAGAAAAATTAAGTTAATTTTAACCGGACAAAGAACTTAACCAGTCTCAAAATTCCTTTTGCAAGTACTGCACCGGATCGGTTGAGACACTATGTCTCAAAGAAATCCGGACAATCAAGAAAATCCATGTTCCTAAACCGGATCGGCTAAAATGAAAAGTCGGATGAAGCATTCTTTCAGGCCGGCTTAAAAAATCGAAGATGTTAAGGCCAACGGGAAAGTATTCAAATTGATGAAATCTGTGAAAGATGACGTAATAAATCTCTTGGAAATGAACATCAGAAGGATCCGTGATCCGAGTCAGAAGAATGCAACAAAAGCAATGATGATTAATTATCCAATATCACAAGCAATCTCCTGAAACAGGCGGCCGGCTAATGCATGTCTGTCAGATGTCCAAAACAACAAAACGTACATGCTACCTTAACCTGACCGGTTCGGCTGAGCAATCAATGGATGAGAGAGAAATATAACCGTTGTCATATTCTCTATATAAAGAAAGCCAAGAACAGTAAACTATATACAACACGTGCGAGAGCAAGAATCAACTAAGCTTTTCATATAATCAAGCCTTAAGAACATCCTGAGTTGATAAAGCTATTCTGTTTTCAAAGTGAAACTGTTGTAAAAGAAATCTGTGTATTTTACCTTGTGTAAAAGTATTACATCACTCTGTGAGTGGTGTAACTGACGAGCAGTAAATAAGGCTCGATCGGAGTGAGTGTTTGTTTGTGGAATATTCCAGTTAGTGAATATCCTTCTCAATGTTTGAGAAGAAGGGGTGACGTAGGAGATCCAACTCTGAACATCCATAAAAATTTGTCTTGTGTTCTTTATTTTACTTTTCGGCTCACTTACGCTAACCGAATTGAATTACCTCTCACTTAAACCGAACTGGTCCCTCTTCCTATTTTAACCGACTCCTTCTAAATACCTTCCAAACCGAACTGTGTAAGTTGCTTCAGATTAAAACGGATATTTCCGCACTTGAACTCGGTTCATTAGTCTGTGACAATCTGCCTAGTGTTAAGAGAGGTTCTAGTCTTTAACCGGATTAGTACATGTGTGTTGTGTTGTGGTGTTGTAAGTGATCTACCTTTAGCCGGATCTCGGTCCCCTATCGGCGATCCCGATCCTAACAAAAAATGAAACTAATAAAGCTAAAATAAAAAAAAAGGTTAAAATTAATAATAAAAAAATACACATTATTAGGCTCTTACGTTTAATGTTTTTTTTAGAAAAATAGGAATTTTAAATGGTTGTGATTTGAATGGGTAACATATATAATATTTTATTGGGAAAAAATATTTGAAAATTTTACAAATAAAATAAATTTGGTATTTATTTTTATAAATATTTTAACCGATATAAATTGTGTATTTTCATTGACTTAAAAATATGTAAGGTGGGTAAAGAAGTTATAATTTGTAGTATTATTATTATTATTATTATTATTATTATTATTATTATTATTATTTTTAACCTGTATATTAATAAAAAAATATTAAAAAATGCTATACTAAAGTAAAACATATTGAATTTACTGTTGAATATTTTTTATTTTAAATTATTAGATTATGATATTTTGAACCCATTTCACATAATTTAAATCAATACATTTTTATAAATATATTTAAATTTTCTTTTTAACAATTTAATTTAACAACTATTTATTTTATTAAAAAAATAAATAATAATATAATTTATTAATTTTTTAAAAAATAACCTATATCAAATATTTTATTGTATAAATTTAAATAAACTAAAAAAAATATTTAAAGATAATAAATTATATTTTAGAAAAAAGTATTAATTTTTTAGTTGAATGGGTGAAATATTATATAACATTTGTAGCTTAATTTAAATATTTCACAAATTAATAAATAAATAAAATGTGCTTCATAAATGGGAAATTTTATGAAATGGCTTGATAAGACCCCAAATTCCAAAAAAGGTTCACGTCTAATAAACCTTGTAAAAAGGGTCTTTTAGTCCTGCGAAATGTCCGTCTTACCCCTGAAACGTCCACATTACCGTTCAAAGACGAGAAATATCACTCTCGTGTTTTCCTCTAAAACGCGTTTATGAACTCACGCGTTTTAGATGAAACGCGAGAGTGGTATTTCTCGTTAATGAAAACACGCGGTTTACAACTATCGTATTTTATATAAAACATGATTATTAACTCACGTGTTATATAGTAAAACGCGATATTTGTAAACCGCATCTTTTATCCTATATATAAGTACTTGATTTGACCTAATTTTATAAATAAAAAAATCATTTCCATTCACGACTCTTGACTCTCTCTACAACCCACGACGACTCTACTCTCCAACCCCCAAAACCTTATTCCTCCCATTGACACGACCATGACCACGATCTCTCCGTTTGAAGACCCACCACTCTTCGTTCTCAAATGAGTATGTTTATTTTATTTTATTTTATTTGATGATTTCTTAGTTAGTGATTATGAACACTAGGTTGGTTATAGTATAGCTAGTTTATATTCTTAGTTATTGAGGAGGAGTTTGCTTCTAGGTTTCATGGAAATAAAATGTGCCAAGAATTGCCCACAAGTTTGTTTTAATAGACCTATTGGATAAGGGGCTCCTATCCATTAGATCCATTGTAGCAAACTTCTGGGAAAGTTGTTACATTGGATTTCATGAAACTCTAACAACAAACTCCTCCTCGGTTATGCTTCATTGGATTTCTATCATCCCAGCAACATCAGCAGCATTAACCATCATCCTAGAAGCAACATCAACCATCATCCTAACAGCAACATCAACCATAATCCTAGCAGTAGCATCAACCATCATCCTAACAATAGCATCAACCATCATCCTAGCAGCAAAAACAACCATAATCCTAACAGCAACATCAGCCATCATCCTAGAAGCATCATTAACCATAATTCTATTTTCATGTGTCACATTGAATTTCCCTTAGATAATGTTGTATGAATAATTCTATTGTATTA
Source organism: Impatiens glandulifera (assembly GCF_907164915.1). Classification (NCBI taxonomy): domain Eukaryota; kingdom Viridiplantae; phylum Streptophyta; class Magnoliopsida; order Ericales; family Balsaminaceae; genus Impatiens; species Impatiens glandulifera. The sequence goes on along the minus strand of NC_061862.1, from coordinate 127,133,144 downwards.
TAAAATAGTTATTGTAGAGGAGTTTACTGGTAGGTTTCATGGAAATACAGTGTGTTAAGAATTACACACAAGTTTGCTTCAATGGACCTATTGGATATGGAGCTCCTATCCATTAGATCCAATGTAGAAAACTTCTAGGAAAGTTGCTTAATTTGATTTCCATGAAACTTTACCAGCAAACTCCTCCTCGGTTATACTTCATTGGATTTTCATGTGTGGCATTGTATTTCCCTAAAATAATGTTGTATGAATAATTCTATTGTATTGTATAATTGTATTTTATGAATAATTGTATTTTCTAAGTTTACTTCAAACATTGCTCTTATTTTGGTTGTATGCATATTATAGTATTCTTATTTTTATTGGTAAAGAGATAAATTGTGACTCAAGAATACTACAATATGTTTAATATTCGTGAGTTATGTTGTAATATGTGTATTATTAACTTAGTATATTACAACATAACTCACGAATATTATAATATTCGTGAGTTATGTTGTAATATGGTGTATCATCAACTCAGGATATTACAACATAACTCATGAATATTGTAATATTCGTCAGTTATTTTTAATATGGTGTATCATCAACTCACGTAGTTTACAACATAACTCATGAATATTATAATATTCGTGAGTTATGTTGTAATATGTTTATCATCAACTTGGAATATTACAACATAACTCACGAATATTGTAATATTCGTGAGTTATATTGTAATATGTTGTATCATCAACTCACGAATATTACAACATAACTCACGAATATTGTGAAGTGTGTGAGTCATGTTGTAATATGGTGTATCATCAACTCATGCAGTTTACAACATAACTCATGAATATTATAATATTCGTGAATTATGTTATAATATGGTGTATCATCAACTCACGCAGTTTATAACATAACTGACTCACGAATATTGTTACAAACCTTGATATCTCTTATTGATGTGAATTGTTTCAACATATTACAATAATGTGAACACATTATGGCTCAAAAATTTGGTGGAACAATCTGACTTCCCACTTTTCTCTAAAAAATTTCATGTTATCTGATAGGCAATTTTCTATACCAAGTTTAGCAGTCACATACTTTATATACATTAATACAAAAATTCCACAGTCCCCACTTATTGTTGCTTTCAGAACTTCTTGATGTGGGATTCTACGAAATGTTAAAGTGTCCATGGTTATCATAGGACACATTAAAATTTCAACTTGAAACATTGATTTATGAAGAAAGAGCGAAAACATTTAACACATTGGTATCATGTATTCTGCAAATTTTTCATCCTTGAAAATTGACTGATCGCAATCATAAACGTCAATTCTCCATTCTTTAAGTCGCAAAACGCAGAGTACCCAGTGCATAATTTCGGGGTTGAGGGGAAACTAAATATCATGAACTAAGCTCCACATCAGCATATTTCTTTCCTCCTTACCCCAATAGTACTCATAAAAGGATACATCAAAATCATAGCCTTTTGGAGTGTGATGAAAACAAAGGGGCGAGATGAAAATCGGCGATTGTGAAATCCTTCGTGTAAGTCTTAGGGAATGTGATTTTTCTTTTTCTTATTATAGCACATTCTACATTGATCTCCTCATCAGTGAGCCAATTAATTGTCCTTAACATTGTATCGAAAAATTTGTACCTGTAGTGCCAATACTGAGCTCCAGATGTTTACATTTACTTTTTTCCCAACTCTTTTAGTAGTTTTGGTTCAAATTTTACCATAGGATCGACATTAATTGGATCTTTGACCCTCATTTTTTTCCAGCAGGGTTGGTGTATTAACTAAGTAGTACTCTCGACCTCCAACATATTTCTCTTAAATTGGACATGAATTGGATCGTCCAATTCCTCCACATCCTCCTACACCTTCTGCTTGTCCTTCTTCTAAACTACCACATCCAAATTCTTATTCTGCACATTTTCTTCCTTCTTATCCACAAACACATCATCCTCCACCTTCTTCTTCTATAACACCTTCTTCTTCTGCACCACCTTCTTCTCAAACTTCTCCACAAACAGATCTTCCTCCACATTCTACTAATTCAGTACAAACACATCCTCCTCATCCACCTTCTATACATTCTCCACCTTATGCTCATTCACCATCTTCTCTTTATCATTCACATCCAGCTTCTCCACATCATCAATCTCATCCTTCAATTAGAAAAAACGCTGAATTAGACAAAATGCTTGAATTATACAAAATGCTTGAATTATACATACATCATTCTTCTGCTTGTCTTCCTTCTTCTCCACCACATCCTCATTCTTCTTCTCCGTCACATCCTCATTCTTCTTCTCCACCACATCCTCATTGTTCAGATACATAAGCCCATCCTTGTATTTATCATTTACTTTATTCACCACATCCTAAAAAAAGACAAAATGCTTGAATTAGATAAAATGATTGAATTAAACATACCTCAATATTCTCATTCACCAGATCCTCAATAAACACATTCACCTTCTCCAAATATTTCTCATTCACCTCCTCCAAATCTTCCTCATTCACCTTCTTATTCTCCACAAGAACATTCACATATTCCTCATTCTATCCCCTTACTATGTTCCTCCCCTAGTGTGACTGATAATATGCAAAATTATTTTTGTAGTTGGTTAACATATCTTTTATGATATTTATTTAAGTTCGCATATTAGTTTTTAGTTCATTTAGCTCCTTCGTCAATATATCCAATCTACATCTATCCTGGGTAGTTGTTGTTGTTACAGTCATTTGAGGGTCATCAACATCATGGGGATCTATTGATGTTGGAGTCATTTCAAAGGCATCATCATCTTCTTGAGTCCTAGTGGAACTCTTGACAGAATAAGAGCTACTAGGGCTAGGACTGGTGGTGCGGGTTCTTCTCCTCGTGGAAGGTTTGGTAGGAACAGAATGAGAAGTGATGGGGTGAGTAATTTTTCTTTTCTTCCTCATGTCAGGTTTGGGAGGAACTACATATTGAGTATCTCCAAATTTCCTCCTTTTATAATCAAGTTCAAATAAGCAATTATACAAATTACCTCCCATATCTTCAAAGTCCTCCCAACATATAAGATCTTCTCCTCTCTAGACAATTCCATCTTCTTGACAATCTTGCCTTGCAGAGCAGTGTTAAGATCAGAGGCGGTGCTCTTCCTACTAGATTTGTACTATATTATTCTTGGGCATGGGTAGACAGGCTCATGCGCTTGAAGCATCGTATTCCTTGCAAGTTTGGGGACAAACTTTTGGATAACCTCATAGATCCACACTTGTAAGGCTAGTGTGAAACCATATACGATATACAAAACATCGAGATTCTTGTTTTTGTTCTTCTTCCCCATGGCTTTATTATTCTCATGATATAGCACCTTTAGTGTTCCAAGTCCCTATTCAAACCCTTCAAGGTTGCTCTAAAGAACAACTTTCCCCATGGAAATAGGAGGAAATTGTCGATGTCCTCGACCATGCTGAGGAGTTTGATATTTATAATCCTTTTTAGGTCAAGGGAGAAGAGATAATTGTAAACTAGGTATACCAACCCCAATTTCCATGCATCTTCCATATCAGAGCATGACACAAATTTTGAGTGAATGTCTCCTTTTCTAACTATCATATTACTTTGAAAATTTTTAACTAAAGGAGGACATTCTTCAACTTCATTAAAATGGTTTCCACCGTAGGGTATCTCCCAAAATTTAGGCCTGTGACAAAGGAAAACTCCTTCATCCCCAAGCACAACTCCTCTCCATTCACAAGGAACTTCATCTCCATAGAATTTGAATTGCTCTTCCTAAGGAGCATTTGATGTATTATCGTTCCTAAGAACTGCAGTAATGCAGATCCTTTGAATAAAAAACAAAATTGGGTTTGCTATACCCTTTCCATAAGATTCTTTGCAACAAACATGGTGGCAGTGTAGATATTGGTTTTCTATGAGACCCTACCAGCAAACTTAGGAATTATAGTGGACTCCATCTAAAAAAAGGAACAACATTATAGTAAGCATAATAACTCCAGAACATTATAATCACCACTCTAAAACATTATAATTACCTAAACTATAGAACATAACAATTCAAGTAAGCAACATTAAAGAATACGATGAAATTGGATAAATCATTAACAAGCAATTCAAATAAAGTACAAACGTACAATGCATATAGGTACAATGCTTGTGAATAGAAATTCGCGGTTATTATAAACCCTAAAACTTGCATGCATGCAGAATAAGAACATTGATATAATACTCGTGAGTGAAAAACATTGGATAAGTAACATCATATACACAAATAAACCCTAAAAGCTACATAAACCCTAGAAGCTAAGGATTATACATCAATATCCATCAATATAAACGGAAGAATAATTAGAACATTACATATTAAATCTAAACCATAAACTCACCTGAATATATGAAAGAAGAGACGGATGACGAACGATGATGAAAGTTGATCGATGATGATGTTGAACTAATTTGAACAAAGTTGGAAGTTGGAGAGTCCTGAATGGAAATTCGAGAGAGTCGATAGTCGTGAATGAAAAGTTGAGAGAGTTGAGAGTCGTGAATGGAAAGGATTTTTTTAAAATGAGGGGCAAAATAAGTTTATATAGGATGAAAGACGCGGTTTACAACTATCGCGTTTTACTGTAAAACGCATGAGTTAATAATCACGTTTTATATAAAACACAATAGTTGTAAATCGAGTATTTTCATTAACGAGAAATACCACTCTCGCGTTTCATCTAAAACACGTGAGTTCATAAACATGTTTTAGAAGAAAATGCGAGAGTAGTATTTCTCGTCTTTAAGCGGTAAAGTGGGTGTTTTGGGGATAATACGGACATTTCGTAGGGCAAAAGGCCATTTTTTCAAGGAATATCAAGCGTGGGTCTTTTTTAGAGTTATGGGTCTCATTAGGGCCATTTCATCAAATTTCCCTCATAAATAATTTCAAAACTTTCTCCCCTAATTTAATAAAATTGATAAAATTACTATCTGAAGTATTTATATTTTAAATTTCTTATCGTCTTCCATTTAAAGAAAAACCCTACCCACGAGGGAAATTTGATGAAATGGCAAGGATAAGACCCCTAATTCCAAAAAAGGCCCACGCTTGATAAACTTTGCAAAAAGGACCTTTTCGCCATGAGAAATGTTCGTCTTGCCCCTTGCGCGACCACTTTACCACTTAAAGACGCAAAATACCACTCTCGCGTTTTCATCAAAAATGCGTTTATGAATTTTCGCGTTTTTGATGAACATGCGAGAGTGATATTTCGCGTTAATAGAAAGACGTGATATTGTAAAACACGTTTATGAACTCACGCATTTTATAATAAAATATGATAGTTGTAAATCGCGTCTTTCAATGTTTATATACATAATCTGCCCCTCATTTTAAAAAAAAACTTTCCATTCACGACTCTCGACTCTCTCACTTTCCATTCACGACTCTCCAACAATCAACTTCATATTTACAACTCTCGACTTTCCATTCCAAATTCCAACTTTGTTCAACATCATCAAAGATCAACTCTCATCATCGTTTGTCGTCCGTCTCTTCGATCATATATTAGGTGAGTTTAGGGTTTGGGGTTTAGGTTTAATCTGTAATGTTCTTATTATTTTGTCATTTATATTTATGGATATTGATGTATAATCCTTAGCTTTTAGGGTTTATGTGTGTATATGATGTTACTTATCCAATGTTCTTCACTCACGAGTATTATATCAGTGTTCTTCTTCTGCATGCATGCATGATTTAGGGTTTATAATAACCGTGAATTCTATTCACGAGTATTGTACCTATATGTATTGTACGTTTTTACTTTATTTGAATTGTTTGTTAATGTTTTATCCAATTTCCTCATATTCTTTGATGTTGCTTACTTAAATTGTTATGTTATGTAGTTTAGGTAATTATAATGTTCTATATTTTAGGTAAATATAATGTTCTCGAGTTACTTATTCCAATGTTGTTTCTTTTTTTTTAGATGGAGTCCACCACAATTCCTGAGTTTGTTGGTAGGGTCTCATGGAAAACCAATATCTCAAACATTTCCACCAAGTTTGCTGCAATGAATCTAATGGAAATGGTAGAGAAAAATCAATTCCAATTTTTATTCAAAGGATCCACATTACTGTTGTTCTCAGAAATGATAATACATCAAATTATCCTCAGGAAGAGCAACTCAATTTCTATGGAGATGAAGTTCCTCGTGAATGGAGAGGAAGTGTTCTTCGGGATGAAGGAGTTTTCCTTGGTCATAGGCCTCAATATTGGGAGATTCTCTACGATGGAAACCATTTTCAATCAAGTTGAAGAATTTCCATCTTTAGTTGTCAAATATTTTAAAAGTAATATGATTGTAAGAACAGCAGACCTTCACTCAAAATTTGTGTCATGCTCTGATAAGAAAGGTACATGGAAATTGGGGTTGGTATACTTGGTTTGCCATTATCTTTTCACCTTTGACCCAAAGAGGATATTAAATATCAAACTCTTCAGCATGGTTGAGGACATCGATACTTTCCTCCAATTTCCATGGGGAAAGTTGTCCTTTAGAGCAGCCTGAAGGGTTTAAACATGGACCTAAAACACTACAAGTCGCTATATCTGGAGAAGAAGAAAGTCATCGAGAAGAAGAACAAAGACAAGAATGTCGATATTTCTTATACCGTATATGGGTTCACACTAGCCTTACAAGTGTGGACCTATGAGATTATCAAAACATTTGTGCCCAAAATTGCAAGGAATACGATGCTTCAAGCGCATAAGCATGTCTGCCCATGCCCAAGTATATAATATAGTACAAATCTAGCAGGAAGAGCACCGCCTCTGATCATCATACTGCCCTACAAGGCAAGATTATCAAGAAGATAAAATTGTCTAAAGAGGATAAGATCTTATATGTTGGGGAGGACTTTGAAGATATGAAGATGTAGTTTCTCCCAAACCTGACATGAGGAAGAAACGAAAAATTACTCACCCTAGAACCTCTCATTATGTTCCTGCCAAACCTTCCACGAGGAGAAGAACCTGCATCCCTACCCCTAGCCCTAACAACTCTTATATTGTTGAGAGCGACACCGGGACTCAAGATCAAATGACTCAGCATCAATAAACCTCATGTTGATGATGGCCCTCAAATGACTCCAACAACAATAACTCCTCATAATAGATGTAGATTGGATCAACTAACGAATGATCTAAATGAACTAAAAACTGAAATGAGAACTGAAATAAATCTCATTAAAGAGATTTTAAACCAAATACAAGAATAGTTTGGCATATTATTCGTCACAATTGGGGAGGAATAGAGAAAGAGAAGATTGAATGAGGAATATGTGGATGTTCTTCTAGAGAAAAAGAAGGTGAATTAGGAAGATTTGGAGGAGATGAATGAGGAATATTTGAAGGAGGTGAATGAGGAAGATTTGGAGAAGGTGAATGTGTTGATTGAGGATATGGTGAATGAGAATATTAAGGTATGTCTAATTCAAGCATTTTGTCAAATTCAAGCATTTTGTCTAATACAAGCATTTGGTCTAATTCAATCATTTTATCTTTTTTTAGGATGTGGTGGATAAATTGAATGATAAAGACAAGGATAGGCTTGTGAAGCTGAAGGTTGAGGATGTGGAAGAGAAGAAGAATGAGGATGTGGTGAAGAATGAGAATATTGAGGTATGTATAATTCGAGTATTTTATCTAATTCAAGCATTTTTTATAATGCAAGCATTTTGTCTAATTCAAGCGTTTTGTATAATTCAAGCATTTTGTCTAATTCAAGTATTTGGTCTAATTTAAGCATTATGTATAATTCAAACATTTGGTCTAATTCAAGTATTATGTATAATTCGAGCATTTTGTCTAAATCAAGCATTTTGTCTAATTCAAGTGTTTTAATAATTCGAGCATTATGTATAATTCAAGCATTTTGTATAATTCAAGCATTTTGTCTAATTCAAGGATGTGAATGAGAAGGTGGATGATACGAATGATATAGACAAGGAAGACAAGCAGAAGTTAGATGTGAATGAGAAGGTGGAGGATGTGAATGATATAGACAAGGAAGACAAGCAGAAGTTGGATGTGAGGGAAAAGAAGGAAGAAAAGAAGAATGAGGTATGTATAATTCGAGCATTTTGTATAATTCAAGCATTTGGTCTAATTCAAACATTTGGTTTAATTCAAGCATTTGGTCCAATTCAATTATTTTTGTTTAATTCAAGGATGTGAATGAGAAGCTGGAGGATGTGAATGATAAAGACAACGTGGTCAATGAGAATAAGGATGTGAATGATATAGAAAAGTAAGACAAGCAGAAGTTAGAGGATGATGTGTTTGTACAGAATTTGGAGAAGAAGGAATTCATGTAGAAGGTGGAGAATGTGAAAAAGGTGGAGGAGGATGTATTTGTGGAGAAGGTTAAGAAGAAGGAAGACAATGTATAGAATAAGAAGATGGTGTAGAATAAGAAGGTGGTGTAGAAGAAGAAGGTGGAGGATGATGTGTTTGTGGACAAGAAGAAAGACAAGGTGCAGAATAAAAAGGTGGATGTGGTGGTGCAGAAGAAGGACAAGCAGATGGTGAAGGAGAATGTGGTGGAATTGCACGATCTAATCCATGTCCAATTTAAGAGAAAGAGGTTGAGGTCGAAAGTACTACTTAGTCCCTACATCGACCTTGCTGGAAAAAAATGAGGGTCAAAGATTCAATCAATGTAGATCCTATGATGAAATTTGATCTGAAACTGCTGAAAGAGTTTATGAAAGAGTTGGGGAAAAAAGTCAATGTAAACAATTGGAGCTCAATACTGGCACTACAGGCTATAAATTCTTTGATATAATGCTGAGAACAACTAAGTGGCTCATTAATGAGGAGATCAATGTCGGATGTGCTCTGTTAAGAAAAAGACATGAAGGATTTCGCAATAACAGATTGTCAACTCGCCCCTAAGTTTTCATCATACTATGATGAATTTACTAAAGTTGATCCAAAACAATTTGAGTTTTATGAATCCATTTTTGAGTACTACCATGGTCAGAAGGAAAGACATATGTCGATGTGGAACACTATTGATGACATTTACGTGCCCCTCAACCTCGAGATGAAGCACTAGGTACTATGTGTTGTGCGAATTAAAGAATGGAGAATTGACATTTATGATTGCGATCAGTCAATTTACAAGGACAATTTTGCACAATTCATGACACTCATGTGTGAAATCATGTCGCACTTTTTTCATAAAACAATGTCTTAGTTGAAATTTCTAGGTATCCTAAGATGAACATGGGCACTTTAACATTTCATAGAATCCCACATCCAAAAGTACCAAAAGCAAAAATAAGTGGGGACAGTGGCATTTTTGTATTAATGTATATAGAGTACCTGACTACTAAACTTGATCTAGAAAATTTCATATCAGATAACGTGAAATTTTTTAGAGAAAACTGGTCAGTCAGGTTGTTCCACCAAATTTTAGAGACATGAAGTGTTATTGTTGTAATATTATTGTAATATGTTGAAACAATTCACTATACTGTTGTAATATTATTGTATAATGTTGAAACAATTCATTATATTGTTGTAATATTATTATAATATGTTGAAACAATTCACATCAATAAGAAATATCAAGGTTTATAACAATATTCGTGAGTGAGTTATGTTGAACTACGTGAATTGATGATACAACATAACTCACGAATATTGTACTATTTGTGAGTTATATTGTAATATGTTGTATCATGAACTACAGAAAATATTACAACATAACTCACGAATATTGTAATATTTGTGAGTTATGTTGTAAAATGCGTGAGTTGATGATAAACCATATTACTACATAACTCACGAATATTACAATATTCATGAGTTATGTTGTAAACTACGTGAGTTGATGATACACCATATTACAACATAACTCACAAAGTTTACAATATTCGTGAATTATGTTGTAATATTCATGAGTTGATGATACAACATATTACAATATAACTCACGAATATTTCAATATTTGTGAGTTAGGTTGTAATAATCTGAGTTGATGATACACCATATTACAACATAACTCACGAATATTAAACATATTGTAATATTCATGAGTCACTGATATCTCTTTACCAATAAAAAAATGAACATTGTAATATGCATATAACCAAACTAAGAGCCATTGTTTGAAGTAAATTTAGAAAATAGATTTATTCATACAATACAATAGAATTATTCATACAACATTATATTAGGGAAATGCCATTCTACACATAAAAATCCAATGAAGCATAACCAAGGAAGAGTTTGCTGGAAGAGTTTCATGCAAATCCAATAAAATAACTTTCCCAAAAGTTTGCTGCAATGGATCTAATGGATAGGATCCCCCTATCCAATAGGTCAATTAAAACAAACTTGTGGACAATTCTTGGCACATTGTATTTCCATGAAACCTACCAGTAAACTCATCCTCAGTAACTATTTTACAATACAATAAAATTATTCATACAACATTATTTTAGGGAAATGACATGCCACACATGAAAATAGAATTGTGGATGCTGCTGCTGTTAGGATGATGTTGGATGTTGCTGTTATGATGATGGTTTATGCTGCTTCTAGGATGATAAATAATGCTGATGTTAGAATGACGGTTGATGTTATTGCTGGGATGATGGCTGATACTGCTGCTGCTACTAAATGATGGAAATCCAATGAATCATAACCGAGGGGAGATTGCTGGTAGAGTTTCAGGAAATCTAATGCAGCAACTTTCCTAGAAGGTTGTTACAATAGATCTAATAGGTAGGAGCCCCTTATCCAATAGGTCAATTGAAGCAAACTTGTGGATAATTTATGGCACACTATATTTCATTGAAACTTACCAGCAAACTCCTCCTCAGTAACTAAGAATATGACCTAGTTATACTATAACCAACATAGTGTTTATAATCACTAACTAAGAAATCATCAAATCAAATAACATAAAATAAACATACCTATTTGAGAACGAAGAGTCATGGGTCATCAAACAGAGAGGTCGTGGTCGTGGTCGTGTCAATGGGAGGGATAAGGTTTCGGGGGATGGAGAGTAAAGTCGTCATGGATTGTAGAGAGAGTTGACAGTGGTGAATGGAAATGTTTTTTTATAAAATTAAGTCAAATTAAATACATTTATATATGATGAAAGATGCGGTTTACAAATATCGTGTTTTACTGGAAAACGCGTGAGTTAATAATCGCGTTTTATATAAAACGCGATAGTTGTAAACCGTGTGTTTTCATTAACGAGAAATATCACTCACGCATTTCATCTAAAACGCGTGAGTTCATAAACGCGTTTTAGAGGAAAACGCGAGAGTGGTATTCCTCGTCTTTGAGCGTAAAGTGGGCGTTTGGGTAAGACAGACATTTCGCATGGCGAAAAGGCCTTTTTGCAAGGTTTATCAAGCATGGGACTTTTTTGGAATTAGGGTCTTATCAAGGCCAATTCATCAAACTTCTCACCCACGACGGCCAACTGGTAATCTAAAACCCACACACCTTATTGTCCTGAATGAGCTTGAGGGAGAAGATGCCGCCAATCAGCAGATGATCGATTGCTTCATCCAAATCCTAGCGAAGGTCATCGGAAGGTAATATATTGTGGAAATTAAACCTCTAATAAGTTATGACTTATTCATTATCTATTAGTTTTTGTTCATAACTGAGGAAGCAAAAAAGAAGATTTACAATATTTCTTATTTTGGATTTGGATGTGAAATTGTTGAGGAGACATCTTGTAAGCTTGAAGGTATGCTCTTTTTTTATATTATTTCTGTTGTGAAAAATATGAAATTCCTTGTTTTTGATGCTTAACAATAATGAACTCTATTGCAGGTTTGTCCATTTATTTATATAGCACTTCTATTTTTAGCCTTATGTAGGTAGAAAAGGACTATGAAAGAGAAGAAATGAACTTAGTACCATATTCATATATTTTTTGCCTTATGTAGGTAGAAGTTGAGTTGAACACATTCGTATCAAACTATTGTAAAAGAATTATCAAATTGTGAAATGGATATTGAGGTATTTGAGAGGAAATGTCAAAAACATGTTTGCGTTTGACAATGATAATATTATGCTTTTAAAGTATTTAGATGCTGATATGGCAGGATATGTGAATGATGTAGATACTTAATTACTTTGTAGAAAACAAAATTATTTAATGGTAGGACTCAAAAAATGCATTGCCTTATCAAGGGCCCAATTGTTGTTTAGGGCTCAAACTTGAGACGATTTTATATTTCGTGCTCCAAATGGCACAAAAATCGAAGTTCGATCCCTATTTTATAAAATCGTCACAAATTCAATTCCCAAATAACAATTGGGCCTATTATCATCATATGGTTGAAAATTTTCTTAATTGAAATAGGAGTTAATAAATAGGATTAGGTGGTAAATTGTTATAATTGAAGTTTTGTTAATGCTGAAAACACATCCATATCCAGTACAATTGGATACAATAGACGTTGTAGGAGATAAAGTGAAAATTGTGATCTACTATACATATTTATTTAAGTGGTCTGATATGATTAAGGGGTGGTTGCCTATTAATAAGGTTGAAGATTGCAAATAAGGTGTAGATGTTCTTGATATGATGACGAGGTTGTTGTCTATTAATAAGGTTGAATATTTCTATTAAGGCGTTCTTGTGCATATTAATTAAGTCATGACGGGGAGATTTGTTGAAATGTCATATCTTAATTGATAAAACACTAAATTGATTTATTCTTCCAAGATGTATTCTTCTTGGAAATGATAAATTTGCTTAGAAATGATCACACCTATTGAAAGTATTATCACTATCTCAGATGTGGTGTGGTCCTAAGAAGAAACTTATATTCATGACATTACATCCTCCATTTAATCAAATAATTCACTATTAATCGACTAATTCAATCACAATATTACCCTGAACCTTAATTCAAAAGAATGGTTCTTGTTGTATTTTCTTCCTTTTGCAAATGAGCCATTCAATTTTTTATTTAGTTTGATTTTGCTTATCTGCCAATTTAACACATATCATTAGAGATGAAACATGACAACTAGATATTGTATAGAATGGTTCATGTTGCATTTTCTTCCCTTTGCAAATGGTCATTCATTACTCAATGCAGCTCAACAGGTTAATCTGGAGCAATTTCTTATTTAGTTTGATTTTGCTTATCTGCCAGCATACTGAAGTTGTTCTGTATGTGGCTCAATGAAATTCAGTCCATCTTGGCAATACATTGAGACTTTTCTTCAGTCAAAAGAACATCTTAGGAATATAATAGACTTATATTAAATGTCTCTCGTAACTGTTATTGGCTTCCCATGTCAATGGAGTTACAAATCAATAGAGATGAAACATAGAAAATATGAAAATGGCTAATGTAGAGAGACCATGCTTTATAAAAATGGTTTCAAGAATTTGTTCGAGATGGTCTTCTCGATAGCTGTTGTTGTTTTGGTTATATGAACTTATCTTAACAAAGTATTGTTAATTAATGATCTCATAATTTGCAGTGAAATTGTTTGTGAATGGAGAGATTGTCCAAAGATCACCGGAAAGACAAAGAAGAGTAGAGAGCTAGTAGAACAAATCAAAAGGAAAATTTTGAGAAAATCAATACAATTTTCTCTTTAGGTATAAACCAGTTCAAGTCAACATATTTTTGTTTGTGAAATTCTCTTCAAACTTAACAAATCATAAGGGCCTTATCTTCTTCCAATTTAATAAATCAAAAGGAAAAATTTCGGCAAAGATTGACATGTTTAAATATTTTGATTGTGTCAAATAGGATTTCCTTGACTCTACCATGAACTTGGCCTCCTTATTAATCTAATCTTATAATGCATCTCAAGCATGACTATCTAAATCCTCATCAATGAGGACCTTAGATAGGGTGATTCATTCTCACCACAACTCTTCTTAATCATAATCCTCTCATCTCTGATTTTTGGGAGTCATATCATCAATCTCTATCCTTCCTCACTAAGATCCTTAATAACTTCACCAACTTCTTTGGTCAATAAATTAACAGTTAGAAAACTTTAACTATTTTCTCAAAAAGTACAAATTAGAGGCAGAACAATCCTAGTAAAATAAATGTCTTCCAAACAATTCATACCTATAACATAGCTTCCCACCTCCTCTCAAATGAAATCCAAAAAAAATGATAGTATATGGAAAATATTATGTGGGGTATGAGGAAAGCCAAAGCCAATGCTACAAATTATAGTCAATTTGCAGACCTAAAACATAAGGGAGCCAGGGTTTTTCAAAATGCTTAGGACCACAACCAAATCTTAGTTGCTTAAATTGTGGGTAAATTAGCCACTAAATCCCAACTCTCCATACCAGCAAAACCCTGGACCATTGTTCAAATTATAGTCTCAAAATACTCCTCCACCACACTACAAGTCTACAATGATACAATCAATGGTGCCCGAATAAGGTTTTCGCAATCTTCATATAGATTTTAAAATCAAGGGATCAAAGGTGAACACAAGTTACAAAAAAAATAGTGACCCTAATATTGCGGATTCTAACAGAACACTTTCCACTCACAACATCATACATACACACAATATTGATAATGTGCTCGGTGCAATAACAACAATGAATCAACTTCACACATTTTTCTCCACTGCTGGTTCCAGCTGGCCCCTCACCTTTGAACAAAACCTGGACTTTTCACCACTTGGATTAGGATTAATATCTTCAACAGATAGATAAACAACTCTTTTACTTCATCGTATAATCATCGTCTACAAATTTGGGAATGCAGGAACAAAGGTTCAATGGACCGATTCCATGTTCCCATTCATTTTTTCCAAAATAGTCATTTTCGGTTCGTTTATTCTCAATCTAGCCACAATCAATATTTAAACTGTTTTTTTTTTTAAATAATGTTTTTATACTTTTTAATAATATTATTCAATTATTTTATTATTAATATTAATTTAATAGATAATTAATTTAAAGTATTTTTAAAAAACAAACATAATATACTATTTAATAATTAATAAAAATCTTATCATTAATAAATATTACAAATAAAAAAAATACTACAATTACTTAAAAATTAAAAATCTTTTCAAAAATCTTTATTATGAGTTTGGCAATCTTATAAGTAATAGAGATTTGTGAAAAGATTTTGGTTATCTTATCCCTAACAAAATTTTTAAAAAGAGTAATGAAGAGGACAAAATCATGGAAGATGTGATCAAGATGGTCATATAAAATGTAGCACCTGATGTGCCCAATAATTTTTTTTTTTTTTTAAGTAGTTGTAGAATTTTTTAATTGTAAGATTTATTAATGGTAAGATTATTAAATAGTATATTATGTTTTTTTTAATATTTTAAATTAATTATTTATTAAATAAATATTAATAATAAAATAATTGAATTAAATTATTAAAAAAATATAAAAACATTATTTTAAAAAAATGAGTTTAAATAATGATTGTGGCTAGTTTGAAAATAAACGAACAAAACATGGCTAGGTTGGGAAAAATAAATGGGAACATGGCTACTTAGGGAATTAGTCTTGTGTTCGATAGGTCTTGAGCAAAATAAAAATAGTCTTTTTTTTTCCGTAAAGTTATATATAATTCTTTATTGTTTTTTAGTGTATATATATTTATTTTTATGATTTATAAATAAATAATATTTTGATAAAATATTAACTTTTACCATATATAAATAGTTTGAATATCCTTAATTATATATAAAAGAATTAATAATTAAATACTGAATAGTCCTTAAAAGTTTGGATATTAGACTACTTGGTCCCTAAACCAAAATAATAGAACCCGTTAATCCCTATCGTCCAAAACTGTTAGTCAAAATTCTTTTGACTGTTAAATAATCACCATTTTGCCCTTACTTTTTTTTAAATTAAAACTTAACCTAACCTAAATCTAATCTAATCTAACATAAATCCACAGTCGAAGAGATCTCCCATCGAAGCTAGTCGAACTCCTTCTCCCAAATCGGGATTTGAAGACGAATCCATAGTGCAAGCGATTGACGACGACCTGGGCGACCTCGACTGGGCGACTGAGGCAAGCGAACGAGCGACTGAGGCGATCGACGGAATCCACAGTGGTGCAGGCGGCGAGCGAATGAACACATGGACGAAATCGATCAAATAACGACATGCTTTACCCCCAAGCCAGTTAAGTTCTTAGAATTTACCCAAACGTTTACGATTGAGCTGCAATGGAAAGAACGGAAGACAGTGGTATATGATGTCGATGGAGATAAAGTTAGCTTACTAGATTTGCACAGTTGGGCTTATCAGCGATTATTAGTAAGTTCTTCAACACTTGTTCGATTTAGAACTGTAAGTGGGTTGAAAATAGATAGTGACTGTGACCTACTAGATTTACTATTCATTGCTAAGGGGGAAGAATTTCTGAAAATATTAGTAGAGGAAGAAGTGTTGGTTCCTCTATGTTACATTTCATGTGTTGACATTGAGGCCAATGAACAAACTGATGGTGATGTTGTTCAAGATGATGCAAATGTGGGGCTGGATGAGGTTGTTGGGCAAGTGGACGTTGGACTGGATGAGGATATTGGGCTGGAAGATGGTGTTGGGCTAGAAGATGTTGTTGGGCTGCAGGGTGGTGTTAGGATAGAAGAGGCTATTGGTGAGGAAACTGATAGTGAGAATGATGATGATTGTGGTGAGGAAACTGATAGTGGTGATGTTGGGCTAGAAGAAGGAGTTATCACTGATAGTGAGGATGATGATTACATCTTCGGGGAGGAATATATAGAAGAAGATCTATATGAGGAGGATGACAAGTGGTCTAATATCAGTAGCGAGATTGAGTCATCAATGCAGGAGAAAGATCCGGTTGAATTGCCAAAGAAAAGAAAGAGGACTGATGTGAATGGAGTTCCTTTTCATGTTAATGGTGATGAGGAAATTGAATTTGAAGTTGGGAACATGTTTGATGGGCAAGAAGAATTTAAGGCTGCTTTGAAAGACTATAGCATCGAAGGTGGCTACAAGCTTAAGTTTTTGGGTTGGGTCTTCATTCCCCCTTCACTTGCAAAACATGCATACTCTTCACTTGCAAAACATGCATACTGTAATGGAATTAGTCCCACTTCTGATTGATCTCTTTCAAACTAATAGACAATGCTTTATAATTAATTGCTGAACAGAATCCTTAGGTCACTTAAACATAAACCATAACAGACCATGCTTTATAATTAATTGCGAGTAATTGCTGAAATAGAATGTCACATACAATCCTTAGGTCACTTAGACATAAACCATAACAGACCAACACTTAATCTCTTTTTTTTATCATAATTCATCCAATTATATTTACAAAATTATTTTAAAAATCATAAAATAAAAAAATATTATATCTAAACTAATTATAAAATAGAAAACAATAAATATATGTATAGTTATTTATTATCTCTCATATTTACTACAATATATAAAAGTCGTATTATTTTTATATTTATTTTTTTTTTTAAAAAAACTTCCTTCATCTTTTACATTAAATGAGCAATCCTTGATTCGCAGACGTTGAATAACAACTTCCTCTAGAAAAATCTTTAACAATTTCGAGCTGGAGCTGATGGAATTCGAAGGCGATTTCACTCCCTCTTTCGACCCCGTGATAAGCTTTCTATTCTATCTTTCTCGAACCAAAACAGCATATACTTCACGAATCCTAAATTTGTTTTCTCTTATGGTCAAGGAGATGAGATGGATTAGCTATATGATACATTGCAAGAAAAATGAATAAGATTTTAGTTATAATTTCTTTGAGACATGTAACTAATAATAAAAGCACAACTTGAACTGAGGTTGATAGTGGCACCAACTATTTAGAATATTTTGGGTTTATTGTGCTGTGAAAATTGACAGTATAACATTAATAGGAAGTTTCTAGAATTATTAAGGCAGTATTGGAAGGTTAATTATGATACGGAAAAAGAATTAAAGAATATAGAATGTAAAAATGCTAAAGAAAGAAATCATGAATGGGGACAAGAGGGTTAGAGCATAAGTTGAAAAAAAGGAGTAGAAGGAAGGTCTATATTGGATAACCAATAGATTATTAGAATGTTAAGGATAAAAGAGTTTGACTTAATGTTTGATTGGTTATTTAGTTTTTTGATTAGATTTTAGTTGGTTTCTTGGATATATATATATAAACTTTTATGTTGAATTGTTTTCTTGGTTGTTTGATGTATATATTTTTTGTCGTATGCTTAACGACAAATTTTAACACATAAACAAACAAATAATTATGTTTTCTAAAAAAATAATAAGTAACAACATTCGTTTCTTCAAAAAAGAACTAATTTAACCTAGAGGGAATTTAATTTGATGATATATGCACACTAAACAAGTTTAATCACTAATGTAGAAATAATATAAATAATATTGATTGATGTATAGTGGTAGAAAATTAGGAAAGGACTAGTTTGTGAGTATATAATAGCATGTTGGTACCATTGATCTTCTGTTTAGAATTTGTGTTTCTATTGTTGGTATCAACAACTTTAGCTCTATGGTTGTTATCGATAACTACTTTTTTTCATTTTTTTCATTTTTTTTCATGTGTTCATCTAATAAAAATGTAGAAGACCTCTTGATTTGCATAGTTTCGAAAATTGTTGGCATAACCGTTGTCCCTTTACTCAACTACAAAAGTTTATGCATATGTGAGGACCAGATGTATTTCCAACAACATTCATTGTTACTGTATTTATTGGACAGAAAAAGGCGTGATATCAATGTTCACGTACATTTCTCCACATTTGAGTTTGGTGATCTTATGCTTGGCGAATGGCGATGGTAGTACCTTTAGAAGAACCACTTATAAAGCTGAGCTAAGTTATGCTCATATCTAATATAAAATCTAATAAGCTTTCAAACACAAAGTTAAATGAGACTATAGTTGATCGAGAAATGAGTGAAGAGATTGAAAATGAAGAAGTCGGTAAGTTAATGAGAAAAAAATGAAAAAAAAATGTTTTCTTATTAAATTTGTTATCATTTATTTATTTTGATTAATATAAAATAAATATGGATGAATTAGAGGATAAAGACAACCACTAAGGTACCTTCAACCCCATCTGCTCTAACAGTTGAAGAAGATAATTTAGGCGATGTAAAGAAATTTAATTAAATATGTTAAGCAGTAAAGTGATTGAGAAATTATTTTAAATTTATTTATTATTATAAAAAAAATGATATATTTTAAATAATATTTTAGAATCAACTTAATTAAAAAATATCAATTATATATATATATATATATATATATATATATATATATATATATTTAGAAGTTAGTGTTATTTAAAATTAATAATATAAGAGATAAAAAAAATAATATTGGTAGTTAAAATATGTAAATATTAATTTGAGTAAAGTGAAAATAAGATCAATACAAAAATTGATTGAATTTGTGGATAAATATTGAAAGGAGATAGTTAACTAATATTTAATACTTTATAGAATTAATATTAATATTTTTTAAATAAAAAATAAAAAATATTTTTTAACAATTATTAATATTATTTTTTTTAAAATAAAAAATATTATGTAAAATGATATTTTAAATTAATTATTTAATAAATATTAAACAAAAATAAATATATTTAACCAAATTTTTTTTTTGATTTAATATTAGTATTTTAAAAATATTAATTAATTTATATATATGCATCAAATAAATCTATAAAATATAATAAATAGATAATATATATAATTAAACCTAAAAAATATATATTTAATATTATAGTTATTCAGTACTTAAATTTCAGTCATAGTATTCAGATCTTAATTTTTAGTTTTATCAAACACAATTAGGAATTAGATTATGGATATATATGTATTGTCTTAATACTTTTTCAAAGTTATTATGAAAAATATTAAAATATTTTATTAGTTGTATAATTTGTATATATTAATGAATAATGAAATAAAAATGTAATAAAGGAAAAAATCAATTAATTAAATGAAATTAGAAATTAATTAATTTTCTTAAAAATAGTAATTTTATCATTATTCTAAACATAGAAATTTATTTTTTATAAAATTCTAATTCTATCTCTCCAGCTTACAAATGGTCAAATTTATTTTATTTTAAATATATCCTTTAATTATGAATGACAGCCAGAATTTTTTTTAAACTTTCTTTCCATTAATGAAGATTATTACATATTATTTTTATTTTGTAAATGTATCATTAATGATAATCCTAGATATACTTGAATATTATTAGCTTCTTGCTATATATTTCAGCATATTCTTCTTCATACAGCCATAATCATCTTCTTCTCTAACATGGACGGGCAGGCATTATCACTCTACCCTATTCGATGTGGGAGTTGCACACTTGAATTTCCTTCAGCAGAGAAATTGGTTAAGCATTTTACCGTTCACCACATCGGTCAGAGTCAGGGAATAGCACCTTCTACGGTTGTTAAGCCAGAGAAGAAACAGCCGGTTGACCCATTGGAGCTCACTCTTGCCCCACCTTCTCAGGAAGCTCCATTGTCTCTTGACCTAACCCTAGGTAATCCTTGGACCACTGCCTGGTCAGAGTCGTCATTCCCCGAGCCCCCGAAGAAAAATTAATTGTTACAAGATTGGTGAAGGAATGTGTTTATGTTGGATGGAAATGTTTTATTATTATTGTTGAATGGCGGGGTGAGAAACAAACAATTAATAAAATAAATTATTTTGAAAAATAATTCTATCACCGGATGGTAAACCATTCTAATTTAATTTATTTGTGTTAATTGAGTTATTCTATTGAGTTTATGATAAAATAAAATAAGTATAATATAAGTTTCATAACATTTATTCATAACAAATTTATTTTTTTATAATTTTAAGAAAATAATGTAAGTAGTTAACAATGAACGATTACAAAGGTATAAATTAAAGTTACGCTGAGCTTAAAAATATTTTGAAGTGTGCTTAAAGAAAATGAATTAAAAATTATGAATAAAATATATGCATAATTGTGAGTCTCTTTTCAAAATTAGATAAACAAATAATAAACTAGATCGAATAAATTTATTAAATTAGGGTTATTTTACTTTACTACACACAAATTCGTCTTTTTTTGGTGGACTTAATAAGCCCACCACAACCTAAATTAAATCCGTCCATAATTATAATAAGTATATTAAAAAGAGCTAAATATTATTTATTAAAAAAATTAAAAATAAATAAATCTTGATAATATGGAATTTTATATTTAATGAAATCAAATTAGTCACATAATCCATTCCAATAGAATAATTCTAACACGAACTAAAATATTTTTTTCTTAATAATATTGTTATGCATTACCAAATCTGCTAATGTAATTCAAAACAATTGTCCCGTTAGTAATTAGGATGGAGACAAATTTGTCCGATTATGAAAGGAAATGTTATTCAAACATTATTTCTGTTAGTAATCTTGTGACAAATGATTATTTAGCTATAACAAAAATTATCATTCAAAATATATATACTTAATCTTTTGGCAAGAATACATCTAAAACAATATTTTCCTTGATAATTTGTTTTTCAATAGTGTTGTATTAAAAAAAGAATGCGTCATTCAAAACCTTATTAGTTCATAATATAACTTTTGTAATAAAATCAACTGTCATTCAAAACATTCTTCGTTGTTATTAATATTGAGATCATACACTTATGCGACTGCCTAAATTTTTTTTTTAATGAAGATGGGTTTATTATTTAGTAAATGAAGTGTTTGAGTTATTTTAAAGAATGAATTCTCCATGAAAACAATTTGGTGGAAAATAATGTTTTAAATGGATCAAACAATTCATAAATAAGTTATTTAAAATGATTACCTAAATTGTGAATAGAATTATGAAGGCATGGTTTGTTTTTTTTGAGTTATTTAAATAATTTTAAAAATTCAAATATCATTTTACTTCATTTTATTTCTCTTTCATCAAATTACTCAATTTATTATCTATAATACTAAAATATCTTCTATTTAAAATTATTATTTTTTATTTTATTTTTATATATTAATACAATTTTAAGTTTTTTCACCGAAAAATATCTACACATTCTTAAAATCATCATTAATCATTAATTTTTTTCTCTCTATTATTAAAATAACATACATCTCATAATTTGGCGTATCTAATGTTGCGGAACAAGCTCATAATTTGTCGTATCTAATATTGTCTTTTAGAAGATTCTTATTTTTCGATGTCCAAAATGAGTTATTTTGTTGTTAGTATTCCAAATTATTGTTGTTTTACTTGATATAGCCATGGTTCGATTTTGGGTTATTTAAATAATCTAAGAAAATCAAACCTAATTTCCCTTTCTTTCTCATCCACCAATTCACTTAATTTATTTATTTTTTTAAATTATTTAATTTATTATCTAAAATATTAAAATACATTATATTTAAAATTATTATTTTTTATTTTATTTTTATATATTAATACATTTAAAGTTTTTTACCAAAAATATCTCCTTACTAATCATTATTTTTTTCTCTTTGTTAAACAAAATTCGCTCAAGAAGCCCATAATTTGTCGTATCTAATGTTTAGATCAAGAAAGATTTTTATTTTTCGATGTTCAATTGAATTGTTTTTTTTTTTGTTAGCATTCTAAAAGAGATTTGATTGAAAAGTATAAAAAATTGAAAGTTTGTGCCCACAGAAATTCACGGTTATGTGCAAGTCTCTTTGCATGGCTAACTAGTAACAACATTAATGAATTTTTTTGGGTACTTATAAAATCTTTGAACTCAAATCTCCTTCATTTTCCCTCGATTATCATTTTTTCCTATCCAACGCAATGAATGAATTTAATTTCTTTATTGGATTTCCACCCAAATTAGTTAATAAGACCCATCACTCTTTTAATAATTAAAAAAGGACATTTGATAATTTGAAAGATACTTTTAATCAATATTGCATTGCCTACTTCTGAAAAGATTTTTATTTTCCAGCACTTAACAATAATTTCAATTTTCCGATTATGTTATTAAACATTTTTTTTATCGTCCTCAATCAAGAGATATACTAAGATAAACCACAACATGGGTTCGAAAATGCATGTTATATGGTTAGCAAGATGGTGTTAAATGAGTGTGTTTGAAATAAAATAAATACGTACTTATTCAATTTTATCAATTGTTCTAGAAGCATGACAATATTGATTAGAATCTCCATATATTTAATTATCTCCATTTGATTTCCTTGTCCAAACAACAAAGCAACGTCTCCTAATAAAAGATTTGAAATTTTTGTTCATACTCTTCCGATTTTAATACTTGCAAGTTCACAAAGATGAATGTTTTCCACAATTATTTTCATAAGACCTTCAATAGAAAGTGCAAAAAGATACAGTAATAAATGGTCTCATTGTTTTATTACTCTCGCCGATTTAATAAATGGAAGTAGAGGTTTAAACTGTTTAATTCAGTCGGTTTTTTACTGAAAATTTCATCCCAATTGTTTAGTCGATTGATGAATTTTATTCTTTGAATAATTAACAAAATAAATAAATAAATAAAAATTGAGTATGACAACTAAAGCATTAAAAACTAATTTATAAACATTCGTGTAAATAAGTTTTTAATAATTTACTAATTTGTTTATAAAGATGTAATTATATATGTAAATGTGTCAAAAGTGACAAATTCATTACACAAACGAGTATCATGTGGGAAATGAATAGCAAGTAACCAACCATGCAATCAGAACTAGAGTCAGCCCACGGGTTAGGCAATCCATTTAATAAAAAATATTATGATATTTAATTAAATTTATTAATTATTTGAAGATAAAAGTGTGTAGTATAACGTTGACCGATGAAATTTAAGATTTTTTAATTTGGTTATAGATTCAAAACATTTTTTTAACATTTTTTTAAAGATAAAATTAGGACCGCCAAAACTTTCCACGTTTATCTACCTAGGAATGGAGCAACCCAATCTTCGCGACGGACATAATCAGAACATAACATGTGATATGTTATTCTAAAGTAGTTGGACTTTTATAAGATTTACATTTAGCCAAACACGCACACAATTTATATAAGTAAGTTACACAAAAATAGATAGATCCATGTCTACGTTGCCACAATTTTATGATCCGTCGGCGTGACCCAATAGTTATCCTCAGGAGTTTTCACATAAAATTTTGTTTAGGGCTTGACGGCTTGATTTGTAATGTGGTTTTGTGCGTAGATTCTACTATCACTATGTGAAGATGTATTGAGGTATCTGAGAACACAAATTACGCACACAACTTCGACAATTTTTAAAAGGTGCTTAAATACCTGTGTCTTATATATTTTAGTGTAAAATAATTAAAATTAATGGAATTAAATGTTCCAGTATGTGCAGTGGCGAATCCAGAGCTAAATTTCAACGGGTGCTCCAAAATTTATCTAAGTATAATTTTTTTTTTACTATATAACACTTATATTAAAAATAAAAGTATAATTAATAATGTTAATAATAAAGATACAAAATCACGTCGATACTAATAAAATATTTATCTTTTTACAATTCAACTAGTACTAGACGTACAAATAAATGGAGACAATTGAGTTCTTTGGGTGTTCATTTGTTGAAAATATTGTAAAATCTGTTCATTTTTAATTGTGGCAAAAATGTCTTTCTTGATGTATACTACCAAACTGTCATTCATCCACTCATCATCCATTCTATTACGTAAATCAATCTTGATAATTTCATCACAAAAAAGACCCTTTCAACATAAGCAGTCGTAACATGTAAAATCAATGCTAACTCAATCAACCGATATACCAATATAAAAACTCTATATTTCCTAATTTCAACCATCTTCTTAGCCAGACTTCTCAAATATGTAACCATGATCTCTTCTGCATTAAGAATCATCTATTTTTCCGAGATATATTATATTACTTCATTAAGGAAAATATTTATTTACATTACATTATTCAAATAAAACAACACATGGTGTAAACAAAGCTTATTATTCTATTCCTATTTTACCCTAAGTCTTAGACCATATATATATTATTTTATTTTAAGCATTTGATCACCTTAAATAAAGTACACAATCATTTTACATTTTCCCACTTATTTCTCAATTTTACCCCTATCATCTACATCTATGTACTGTAGTGATAGGGAAGACTATAGAAAAGAGGCCAACTTTAACTTGTATTATTACTTTTTTTTTAAAGTGGTTCCATTAATATTCCACGATTAGTGATGGAAATTCCATTTCTCCTCTTCATCGTCGACGGCGTGGACGGGCTAAAACTCTAAATCTTATTATTGCCCGCCATAGCTACTGTTGCTGCTGCAAGAGTCATCGGAGATTACTTCGGAAATATTTCTTCTTTGTACTAACAATATGTCATTAGAAAACACATATTATAAATACAATTTTTTTTTTTGGTGAAAAGAGAAAAATCCATATCAAAAATTGAAAAAGTCAGAGAGTACTTGAGCCCTTGTTTCACCCCATTGGATCCGTCACTGATTATGTGTCATGTAACCTTGTGAGCAGTTCACATTTTTATACAATAAGAGAATGTGAGGATGAACCGTCTATATTATTTTTTACACCGCACGCAATTGATACTTATTTAATTTTGTATATTTTACACGTGTATGCTCATATACTAAATAGGCAATGATCGACCTTCTTCTAACCTCGATCAAATCCATATCCTATTTGGGTCTTTGTAGATGGATAACCGAAGCGGCCCAGATCTGCTGTCTAAGTATATATCCATTAATTTTCCCCTTATTTAAAATCCTTATCTCTCTAGATGAAAAATTAGTTTCTCTCTATAGTGAAGAATTTTGAATAAGGGACAGTTAGTGGGACATCTGATGAGACAACAGATTAGGACTCAATCTAAGTATCCATACTTTAAAGATAAGGTTGGATCAGATATCACAACTTTATGTCCCAGTTGCTGTATCAGAAGACATACAATGTAGTTTTAAAATAAATAATTGAAGCCCTATTTTTCAAGTTTGGATCAGTTGTCCCCACTTGCTGTCTCATTTATCAAAACGATACTCTCATTTATCAACACGACGACATTTTGATTAATGAGACAAATAAATGAAACCCTATTATCTCATTTGCTTCTTAATATATTTCTTATCAAATCTCTCTTTCTGCCTCTAATGCCGTACTAACACTACTCATCTCTACTCTGACGCCGCTGACCACCGACAGTTCGATACTTCCCCCTTTGTCGAAAGATTTTGTCTTTGAGCTTCCTTTCATCCACTGTTACTTTCATTCGACACTCAAACTCAAACTGTCTGTCTAGGGCTTGATTCGATATCTCTATTCGACGTCCAAGAACAAACTCCATTGCATGTCCAGGTTTGAAATTTGAAATGATTTATATTATTTCGGTTTCTAGACTTCAAGAATTAGCAAAGCTATGAGAAGTTATAGAGAGGAATTGGAGAATAAGAACAAGAGATATTAAGAGAAAAACTCGTAAGGATTTGTGATTTTATTATCTATTTACATAGCCACAAATTCATTATAAGTAGAAAAAACTCTGAACTGTGCTAAAGAGATATCTGAACTATATTAAATACAAAATATGTCATAAACTTTATAACTAACACTAACTAACCAATATATTGTTGTAACTTCTATTAACAAATAATACAATTAGTTAACTCAAGTTAACTAATATTAAACACAATTAACTAACATAATAATGACTATTTCTTCTACACTCCCCCCTCAAGATGAAAATCTTGTAGTTGAAGTTTCTGTCTAAGATTTAAGAATTGATTTGTTTCAAATGTCTTGGTTAAAATATTTGCAACCTGCATACTAGAAGGCACATGTATTAGTGATATAAAACCTGACTTGTATTTATTCCTAACCACATAGCAATCAATATCGATATGTTTCGTTCGTTCATGAAACACCGGATTTTCTGTAATGTGTATGGCTGCTTTGTTATCACAATGAAGTGCAACTGGCAAATCAACCTGAATCTTAAGATCATTAAGAAGATATGTTAACCATTGCAATTCACAAACTGTTGCAGCTAAACTACGGTATTCAACTTCAGCTGAAGAACGCAGAACGGTTTGCTGTTTCTTTGTTTTCCAAGCTACAAGTGAATTACCAACAAATATACAATACCCTGTTAATGATTTTCTAAAATCTAAACAAGATTCCCAATCACTATCAGAATATGCACACAATTTAACACAATTATTTGATGAATAAAATACTCCTAAAGATGGAGTTCCTTTCAAATACCTGACTACTTGTATAGCTGCCTCAAAATGAAATTTAAAAGGTTTGTTTACAAATTGACTTAGTTGTTGAACATAATAAGCAATGTCGGGTCGGGTGAAATTTAAATATGATAACATGCCAACAAGTCTTCTGTATTGGTTAACATCACATAATTCATCATTAATAGGATCATTAACAAGCTTTAACCCTTTTATCATAGGAGTTGTTGCAGGTTTAGAAGTAATTAAACCTAGATCAGAAATAAGATCCAAAATATACTTCATTTGGTTCACATATATACACGTATAATTATGTATGATTTCTAATCCTAAGAAAAACTTAGCATTATCAAGATCCTTAATGGAATATTTAGAATCAACAATACTCTTAACATATTCAATGTCTTGTAAAGAATTACCTGCCAACAAGATGTCATCAACATATAATAGTAAACAGGTAATTTTTTCTCCTATTCTTTTAATGAATAGACAATGATCATTTTCAGATTGTAAAAATCTAATATTTGAAAGACTTTAAAAAATTTCATAATTCCATTGTCTTAAAGATTGTTTCAGTCCATATAAACTTTTATTAAGTTTACATACTTGATTTGGAAATTCACACTTTAAACCTTCTGAAATAGACATGTATACATTTTCATCAAGACATCCATGCAAAAAAGCATTATTTACATCAATATGATGCAAATGCCATTTATTTGTAGCCGTCAAAGCAAGTAATAATCTAATAGTGACATTCTTTTCCACTGGTGTAAAACTTTGATGAAAATCAACACCATTAATCTGATTATATCCCTTTGCCACTAAACGAGCTTTGTATTTGTTTATACTACCATCAGCATGAAATTTTGTTTTATAAATCCATCTACAACCTATCTTTTTCTTACCTTTGGGTAATTATGTAAAAGTCCAAGTATTATTTTTAATCAAAGCATCAAGTTCTAACTCAATTGCTTCAATCCAATCTGGATTTGATGCAGCTTGTTTATAGGAAATTGGATCATTTGATTAATTAATATTTCCTAAAAAATATGTATAATCTAGATCATTACATACTGTAATGAAAGGAAATATTGTAGGTAATAAATTTTTAATATTTTTTTCAATACTTCAGCATGATTAGTATAATCCTGCATTCAGGATGGTGCATGTGAAGTCCTAGAACTTCTTCTTAATGAACTCTCTGGTTTATCAGATGGCAAAGATTTTGCAAATTGAATTTCATCAAAAATTTCAAGTGGAATATTTTTAGTTTGAATGTCAGCAGAAGGTTCAATGATATCATTTTTTTGATGCTCTTCTATGCTTACATCTTCAATTTCATCATAGAAAAAAGATGAATAATTAATAAATTTCTTTTTAATAGAATCTGATGAATTATTATCTTTCATGAATGGAAATATTTCCTCATGGAAGATCACATCTCTAGAAACAATTATAATTCCAATTTCTAATTCATATACATTATATCCTTTTTTATTCATGGGATATCCAATAAAGACACACTTCTTTCCTCTATGTGTGAATTTTGATTTTTGAGACAAAACATTTGTAACATAGCATAAGCATCTAAAAATTCTAAGAATATTATAATATGGATTAGATTTATTAAGCATATAAATTGTAGATTTCCAATCATGTCTTTTCATTGGTGTACGATTAATCAAGTATGTTGCTGTGAGCAATGAATATGGCCAAAATTTGGAAGGCATATTATAATCAATCATATTAGATCTAGCTACTTGAACTAAATGTCTATGCTTTCTTTCTACAACTCCATTTTGTTGTAGAGTGTATGCACATGTTGTTTGATGAATTATATCAAGATATTTGAACAAATTAGAACACCTATTATTTATAAATTCTGTTCCATTATCAGTTCTAATAATTTTGACTGTAGTTTCATATTGATTTTTAACAAGTGTAAAAAATTGCTGTATTTTCTCAAAGACAAGTGTTTTGTCAAACATTAAATAAATCCAAGTACACCTAGAATAGTCATCAACAATTGTGAGCATAAATGAACAATCTATAATTGATTCTTCTCTATAAGCCCCCCACAAATCAACATGAATTAATTTAAAAAATTTATTTGTTTTAGTAGTGCTATGTGTGAAAGGCAGTCTGTGTGATTTAGACAATGGACATGTGAAACAATGTTTATTGTTAACAACATATTTTGGAAAAACAGTTTTAATCGTTCCATCCGAAGGATGTCCTAATCTTTTATGAAGAATATAAGAATCAACATCAACATTATTACTAAATTGTTCATTCAAACTACAATCAGAAATATTGTTTTGAGAGTTAAAGGAAATTTCATCAGATATGTCATTGGTAAATTTATCATCCGGGACGAAATAAAGATTCCCTATCCTCTTTCAAAATTCAACAACCGATGAAAGCTTATGGTCCTGCAAAACACATATTGAATTTGAAAAAATACAATCTGTTTTGTTCTCATCAACAAGTTTGGCAGTAGAAATAAGGTTATACTTAAAATATGGTGCAAATAAGACTTCATTAAGTATTATTCTATTGGAAATTCTAACTGACCCTATTTCATCTATTGATTTGCAAGATCCATCTTCCAAGTACATTAGTCTAGGTTTTTCTAGTTTTCTAACATTATTCATTAGATTTTTATCATTACACACATGACAAGATGCTCCTGAGTCAATTAGCCATTTATGTTTATCTTCTATTGAGTTATTACTACTCATGTTAAGTTCAAACAAAAACGTATGAAAACTTTCATGTGTGTTAAGATTAGAAGACTTACCTGCAGATGTGTCGCTTAAAGATGCTCCAGCAACCTGCTTTCCTTTCACATCTCTCATGCTTTTGAGAAATTCTTTATACATCATGTACTCTTCAATTGTTGCATGAGCATAGACATCTTGATCAGATACATTGTTAGCAGCATTGACTCTCTTTCTCTGGTTTCATTCTTTCTTTCTTTTGGTTGTTTCCACCAGTCCGGGTAACCAACTAGTTTGAAACAATTTTTTTTGAGATAACCTTTTCCTCCACACTGTTTGCATAATGAGTTCTTGGACTTAGATTTTTCTAGATAGTTCCTCCTATCATTTCCTTTCCTGACGTACATAGAGCTATCTTGTTGAACACTTCTAGAATAATTCTTCATTTCCACATTCTGCATCATTGTAAATTCTTTATACACATCTGGCCACGGTTCTTGCATTAGAATCTGGTCTTTGACATAATCATAATGATCATTAAGTCTCATCAATAATTGTAACAACATGTTTTCTTCGTCGTCTTGAAGCATTTCAGCTTCAAGAAAACATCCATCACAATCGGTTTTAGTTCCTCCACACCTGCATCTCCTTAGTGGCTTCAAACTAAACATTTCATCCCAAAGAAGTCTAACCTTAGAGTAGTATTCCTCTATATTATTTCCTCTTTGCAGTAAAATAACAATGTCCTTCTGCAAATAATATATTCTTGAACCGTTATTTCTTTCATATCTAGACTTCACTTCCAACCACAGATCACGCTGGTCTTAGTCGATTGAAACCTTCTTTGTAGTGTAATATCTATGGTGTTCATTATCCACGCTCGAACCATTGAGTCAACAATTCCCCACTGTCTTCCATCTTCTTGATCAATTGGCCTCGGAAACGTTCCATCAATAAATCCAATTTTAATCTTAGCCGATAAAGCAAGTTGAATACTCAAACACCAACCAAAATAGGTTTCTCTAGTTAAAACCGATGTAGTTAGAGTAAAACCTGGATGATCTGCTGGATGAATCACTAACGGATCATTGTTATACTTTCTTTTGACTGAAACTGGTTGTTGATGAGTAACTTGAGGTTGATTGACCATAGGAAAAGGATTTGTACCATAGTTATGGTTAGGACTTCCGCTGCTAGTTTCGTCTCTGAAATTAACCATATTAACGTCGATCTCCGATTATGCTCAGCATTAGATCAAAAATGGCTCTGATACCATCTAGACTTCAAGAATTAGCAAAGCTATGAACAGTTATAGAGAGGGATTGGAGAATAAGAACAAGAGATATTGAGAGAAAAACCCGTAAAGGATTTGTGATTTTATTATCTATTTATATAGCCACAAATCCATTATAGGTACAAAAAACTCCCAACTGTGCTAAAGAGGTATCTGAACTATTTTAAATACAAAATATGTCATAAACTTTATAACTGACACTACCTAACCAATATATTGTTGTAACTTCTATTAACAAATAATACAATTAGTTAACTCAAGTTAACTAATATTAAACACAATTAACTAACATAATAATGACTATTTCTTCTACACGGTGGTGGGCTTAGCTTGGCCAAACTCCACTGCCTGTCTAGGTTTGAAATGATTTATATTATTTTCGTTGTCGGTTTAGCTTGGCTCGATTTTGGAACGAGGGTTGTACATGTAATTAAGGAAAGTAGCTTTTGTTTTATTTTATTTTGTTTTGTTTTGTTTTATTTTATAGTAAAATTAGTTGTTTTTTGTTTTGTTTGACAGTGAAATTAGGGAAAATTAATTTTTATTTTTGTTTGTTTTTTTTTACAGTAGAATTAATGTTGTGAAATTGGAATTAGAGTTGCTTAATTTGACACAATAAACTTTTATTGATGAAATAATATATTAGTTTTCACCTAAAGTGAACAGAACAATTAAATATATTTTTTTTTGGAAAAACGACTTAGCGTCATTTCATTATAAACTCCCAAATATGGGAAAAAAACCACGAGTTTAAGAGATCATTCTAGACAGGCTTAGAATGATTTTGAAGTCATAACATTCTAAATAAAAGCTGAAAAGATAAAAACGTAAATGAATTATCTAATTACAATGCTTTCAAATCTAGTGAGTTTAAAAAACGGTAAATTACAGTTCCTACAGATATTCCAGTTCTGCTCTATGCTTGGAATTCTTGTCCACGTTCCTGCGAGAGCACTGTAATCCGATAAATATCTTTCCATAACTCTTCAACGCTCCTGCGGGTTCTGTCATATACCCTTGCATTCTGTTCTTGCCAAATGTTATACACCACTGCTCCAAAGCCGCACTTGAACACGCTTGTTGCAAATCTATTTCCCTTGGCTTTGAGTAGTGCTGCATCTTTGATTTCATTCCATTCGCTCGGGAAACTAATCAGCTCCAGGCTTTTATAGAATTTATCCCAAAGCTCTAAAATAATACAGCAGTTCCCGAATAGGTGATCTATGCTTTCTTCATTTCCTCTACATAAAAGACATTTCGTGTCCGGGATGCTCATATACTTGCTGATACGATCACGAGTGTTGAGTCTTTCCTAGAAGGCGAGCCATATGATGAACTGGTATATAGGGATACTTTTCGTTGATCATACAAGAGGAGCCCATTCTACTTTCTATGTTTTTTCCCAGGTTATCTCCCATATTTCTTCGATACCAGCTTCTCATTGTCCTCAGCTTTCCATTCATGAATATCCGGTTTGTCGTGTAGTTGTATGTTACTTATATGATCAAGTATCCCCTGTCCTTCTGGATTTCTTCTCAGGAGTGAGTCCCGATTCCCGTCTTTAATGTCTCTAATTTTCGCTTAGGTGCAGTCCCTTCTGATGCGGGTATTTTGAAACTCCTCATTGTGGATGATAGGCTGGTTTTCGAACTAGGGGTCGTGCCAGAATAGAGTGCATTTCCCGTCCCCTAGCGGATGTCATAAAGATCTGCAATATCGCTTCTTAGTTTAAGAATCTTTTTTAGAGACCAGCTCATACCTTCATGAATTTTACAGGTCCAGATGCTGGTTTCGTATTTCATAAACCTCGTATGCACCCATTATATCCATAGTGACTCTTGATTGCGCTCTAAAACTCACAGATGCTTGAAGGTGAGAGCCTTGTTTCACTCGATACAGTTCTTCAAGCCGATGCCTCCCTCGTCCTTCGATTTGCAGAGAGCGGTCCATTTGACTTTTTTCCTCCTCTTCCGCTACTGCCCCAGATAAAGTTCTTCATTAGTGTATCGAGCTCCTTCATTACCTTCTTCGGAATGACCATTTTCTGTGCCCAGTAGCCAACTATTCCCATGACCACAGTTTTGATAGGTTCGATCCTCCCTACATAAGAATGTTTTTTCGCTGCCCAGCCAAATATCGTGTTTTTTTATCTTTTCAATCAGCGGCTTGTAGTGTGAGATCTCGATCTTCTTCATGGTTAACGGAATTCCTAAGTACCTTACGGGAAAATTGCCTTCCTTGATGCCCATGATGTTGAAGATGTCCTTCTTCGTTTCGTCATTCACGCCTCCATAAAATGCCACACTTTTTGCTTTCAATAATAGTTAAACCTGTAACCTCAGAAAAGAATGTTAGTGCAGCCCTAATAGTTTTAATAGAATCAATGTCTGTGTGCGCTAGAATGAACAAATCGTCAGCAAAGCATAAATGGGTTACCTCCTCTACCTCACAGAATGAGTGAAAGATGTATGGACGATTCTTTCGGAACATTGCGGAGATGCTCTCAAAGATCGCCATGATAGCTACGAAAAGGTAAGAAGAGAGGGGGTCCCCTTGCCTTACCCCGTTTTCACCCTTGAAATAGCCTCCGTGGAATCCATTGATACTAACAACAAAGCAGGATGATGAAACACACTACATAATCCAATCAATAAAAATCATAGGAAAAGCAGATACAACCAGAAAGTCTCGAATGACTTCCCATCTAATAGAGTCGAAAGCTTTCTTGATATTTATTTTGAAAGCCACTCTCGGGAATATTTTCTTATTACCGTAGCCTTTTAAAAGGTTATGCATGAGAATAATATTATGAGAGATTGTCCTACCGGGGATGAATACAGATTTGTTAAGATTTATAATTTTTCCAATGACATTTTTAAATCGTTTAGAAATGATTTTTGAAATTATTTTATAAATCACATTGCAACAGGAAATTGATCTGAAATCTTGTACTTTCGGGTACCGCAGCTTTGGGGATCAAGGTTAGGACCGCTGTATTCCATTGCTTTAACATCTTCCTGTTCTTGAAAAACTCCAGAACCCCATCAGTAACATCTTTAGCCACAACCGACTAATTTTCTTTAAAGAACTATGCATTAAACCCATCAGGACTCGGGCTTTTATTCCCATCAATACTAAACTGAGTTTCTTTAACCTCAACCCTCGTGACCACCCTTATCAACTCACGACTATCTTTTGCAGAAATTTTCCTATCAATAATTTGATACAAGGTATTCAGGTGACTTTGATGCTGTTTTCTTGTACCCATAAGCTGCTTATAGAAATCGATAGCCAAATCTTGTACACCCTTTTGACCCTGAACATATTCACCATCATTATTTTTCAGCTTGTATACATTGTTTCTCATGGTTCTAGCCTTGCATTTTCTGTAGAAGAAAGCTGTATTTTTGTCACCGAATGAGAGCCAGCTCTGTCTTGATTTCTGTCTAATAAAATTCTCTTTAAGAAGACTCAGCTTCATAAACTTTTCAAGCGCATCATTTTCTGTTTCATTGAGTTGTTCATCATTATCATCCCTTATTAACCTTTTTTAAACTTCTTCCAATTCTTCTCTAGCAGCCAGAACTCTATTGGAAATATTGCTAAACTTCTTCTTATTAAAGCTTTGAAGATGATTCTTCAAGAGTTTAAGTTTCTCAAAAACCCTATACATGTTGGATCCTCTAACATCTGTAGACCATACGCTTTCGAGAATACCCTTGAATTTGTTGTTTTCCATCCATAAATTGAAAATTTTAAAGGGCCTTTTGAACCTTTCATCCTTTTCCCAAAACAATTTAATCGAGCAGTGATCAGATATACCCAAATTCAGAACATGAAGTTGACTTCTCAGAAATTGGTTAATCTAGTTCTCACTTACCAGACATCTGTCAATTCTACTTCTTCTAATTTGCTCATTCCCTCTCGTAAAAGACCAAGTGAAGAAATTCCCAAAATTTGTAGGCTCGATACAACCCATATCTCTGATACAGTCATTAAAGTCAATCATATCCCAAGTTATTTCAGATTCTGGGCTACGATCAGATTCGTTTCTGGTTACGTTGTAATCACCAAGGACAACCCAAGATTTATCAATACCGATCCAGTTTCTAAGACAATTCCGGAGGAGTATTTTGTCAGTGCTTGAGTTTCTAGCATAGACAATAGCAAGATTAAACAAGATTCATGTGATTCTGTCTTTAACCTCCACCAGGATTGCTTGATCATTCAAAAAGAGAGCCCTGACCTCAGCAACTTTATTATCCCAGATAACCCAGATTCTGCTCGTTTTTTCATTTGAGTTGTGAATGATTTCCCAGCTGCTATCAATACACATCTTGATAACCTTCTCAACGTTCCGACTTTTGACTTTTGTCTCAAGAATACCCATAATAGTGATCTTCTTGTTCTCAATGATTCACCTAATTTCTTTGCATTTCAGAGGGTCATTGAGTCCCCTTATGTTCTATGTCACTATATTCATGAATGTATATAAGTGTTGGGTTCCTGACTTTCTAGAATTTCCTGGACCTTTTCATCAGAGAAATCGTAAGCATCACTTGTGTCGCTATCCTCAATGACTACAGCTTGATTACATGGAATACTATTCACATTGAGTGGGGGTTGTCTCACATAGATCTCATCTTCTCCCGTTATAGAGTCGTGACTTCTGGATCCAGGATCTTTCTACTCTGTCTTCTCTTTTCAGCTTATTCTTCTTTAGTAGGTCTTTTCTGACTTTGAACATCTTTACTACTTGATTCATGTCTATTATCAATTTTAATTCGCCCTACTTCAGAACCAAGGCTCACTGCCTTATTCAAGACCAAATTGTCTTATTTTGCACATGATCTTTTAATTTCACAAAACCCAAGATTTTCCAGTTCATTCTCAAGAGCTTCTTTATTGCTTGTTGGTTTTTCAATATTTTTTTTCCAGGATTTTCTTGTTCATTATCTCGAAAGGTGGCTCTAAGCCCATGGATCGGGTCATTTCAAATTCTGATGATATTGTTTTTTTGGTTCCTACTTGCATTCCTAGAATTGTGAAGAGTGGACTCACGACCTATTGGAGTGCCGTCAAACCCAATTTTGCTTGTTTCATATGGGCCAAGTATTCCCCGTCCTATGGATCTTTGAATTTCAGAAACTTTAGAACCAGAACATTTTTCATCAGGACTGGTAGTAGCCAGTCCGATAGCATGAGTAGTATCTGGATTAACAAGTCCAGGACCAGTCTTAACATGGTCAATATGGCTAGGTACGGTAGTATTATGAGAAGCTCTAAGACTGGTGTGGCTATGTCTAGCTTTATCAAGACCAATATCCTGACCATGATCGACGTTTTAAACATGACCTATTCTTGAGAAAACAAAATCCCTAGGACTGGTACCCTGAACATGACCGATAGGATCAGCGTTAGCAGGGTCAACTTGTACCCTTACCCACTTCATTCTTTTTCCTATCTTCTTCCTTATCCTTATATGTTCTTGCTTTTGGTTGTCCATCCTATCATTATCAGTGTGTTCATTGATGTTAAGTTCATACATGTTCACATTTCTCTCAACCTGAGCCTGGTTAGAGTCATTTATACCGCCTTCCTAAGCATTGTTATTGGCCTTCAATTTTAGATTATTATTGACTGGACATTTATTCGTAGTGTGTGTGAAAGTGCTACACCATATACATCGATTTGGTTTCCATTGGTATTGTACTTGGATGGATTTCGACACTAACTCTGGTCACAGATGCACGCTCGTAGCCTTCCATTGTTGGGTCAAACATAAGTGGTTTGCCTATAATACTTGAAATATAGGCCAGGCCTATTGGGTTGCACAGGTGTGGTGGAACATTCTTGAGATTCATCCAGATTTGTTCAAGTTCAGGTGGTCTATGATTAGTATTAAGTTCCTCTCTCCACTTGTACAACTTGAATCTTTTTCCTTTGATAAAGGTATATTCGTTCTCTATGATTGGCTTTATTTCGCTTCCATTCCTGAAGGATAGAAAATAGAATCCGTGATCATTGATTGTGATCCTCTCCTGACTAGAGGATTCCCACTGACCCATCAACGTTCTTTTAACCTCAACAAAGGGTGTCTTCATGTTGCCCATAAAGTGACCAACTATGACAAACTCCCATGCATTTACGCATTTTTCTTCAATTTCTGGTGAGAGCTCAAACCGGTGCAGATGATCAAGTGTAATTACCTTTGGGTATAAGGTGTCTATCTTGAATTTTCCCATTTTTGGATCGTTCATGGCATTTCCATTCCACACCTTTCCTTCTTGCCAGGTTTTATTTGGGTTGCTCATGATTGTATACACCTTTGTTTTATTACATTTAGAAATTTCCTTCATGGCGTCAACCGTCCACTTGATCACTTCATCATATTGGTCTTTGTTGAAGAGATTCCAATTCTTTAGATAATGACTGTTGAAATGAGCATTCAATTGATCATTTCTTTCGTGGGGCATCGTAATCTCTTGTTTATTAACTTGGTAAAATAGCTTCTTCATCTGGTTTCTTAGTCCTGCCAAATTTGATATTTCGTTTTTCCTCATTAACCACGTTGGACAAGCAGTAGGATCCTTATTATCAGCCTGAGTATTTTCTTTATTAGGAATTGCAGCAGTAAGAGGAGCTGAGTAGATGACTATTTCAGGGTTTCTATCTTTCCTGACTTGTTTGTTCTTTTCGGCCCATCTAACCCTTGTATTTCCCACAAAACCGTTACCTTTAATTGTTCCAATCTTCTTTAGAATATCCCCTTCGGTACTATTCTCTTGTGTGCTAGTTTTCCTCTTTTGAATGTTATCAAATGGAATTTCAGGATCCAAATTAACGAGTGGAGAAAACGCATCCATGTTCAATATCTTAGTGTTAGCCTCGGGTGTCATAGTTTCCTTGGGATTTACTTCAGTATTTTTCTTGGAACTTGAGTTATTTGCCTTCATATTTTTCATTTCTTTGATTTTCGACCCATTCTTACCCTTCTTAGTTATTTTAGAATTATTCGATCCTATTACTTGACCAATCCTTTCAATTTCAGCACTTGTTTTGGAAGAACTATGCCCCTTTGTTTTTGGTTTGATCTTTGATGTTGACATCTTCTTCATGGACTTATGATATTCAAGGTCACATATTATTGTCTCATCATAGTCGGTGCTATCGTCTGATTCCAAATTAACATCCATGTTTTGGTTCTTTTGATTCGACTGGTGGCTCATAGCTTTGATTGTAGAGTTATCATCATGTCGATTAAGACTGGAAGATGCAACAATTGTATGTCTAGAAACTTAAGTAGCACCAGGGCTTATGTGAGCAACCAAATTATCTTTTTCAAACCCAGCTAAGCAAAAACAATTGGCTAACCCCTTATCAAACTCAGCCAAGCAAAAACCGTTGGCTAATTCTTCCGATTTCATACATTCTTCACCTCTTATACCTTGACTTATATTATGACCCAACTTATTTGTAGCTTCTATGAGATTCATACCCAGACCCAGATTTTCAAACAGATTGTCATTCATGGTGCCATCAACCAACGAATCAATATAATTCACAGCCAAGCTTTCACCATTGACTATACCAATCAAGTTCAGTTCATCATCCCTTAGATCTATTTTATTAAGCTTTTCTAATCTAGCTGAATTTATTTCCATGACCAGCTCCAACTCAGATCCAATTTTTTTAGTGTTTCCAGATTCTGTTAGACTATGTCCTTCAACAGTTTTAGCTAGATGTGTAGGTTGTTTAGAAGATCCTGCAATTTTAGCCTCAATTTCAGAATCCTGGGCGCAATTAGTGTCTTCTGTCCAACCTTTTTCTAGCCTAGTTCATAGTTTGGTTGTCTAATTTTCCATCTGATCCTTAGTAGAGCAGGTAGAGTTAGCATTCTCATCATCAATGGAACCCAAAATTTTCAATTTTGTAATATTTCCCATTGCAGAACAAGATTCTAAAATTATGTCCCTCTTTGGACCCAATGGAAATTTCAATAGAGGCAATTTCAATTGCTGATATCTCCAACTCTGTAGAGGCAATTTCAATATGACCCATTTTGCCCAGTTCAGCATCCTCTCCAGTAGGACCGGTAAACTCTGTTTTCTGATCTTTTTCTGCAACTGAATAACGCAAACTGTCATGTTTTCCTGTTTCTGAAACTAATCCCAACCTTGTAATATTCTTTGAACCTACTGATTCTCGACCAACACTCTTATCCAGTCCTATCATATTTACCTCAATAGGAACCCCAATATCAACTTCAGTAGGATCATTCAAAACAGACATAGATCTCAGCTTAATGTTTTCACCCGATGCAGAAACAGACCCCAACATTGAGCTTTCAATAGGATCCGATAAACCTGTACAATTTATGCCATTTTTCTGCATTACCTTAGAGCCTTTTGACAGATTATTTCCAACTTTGGGACCAAATTTTCAGCACAAACAACCCGATTGTCATCAGTTTCATCCAGACAAGATTTCAAATCCAATTTCCCAACAGAATGACTGGTCAGGTCTAGGGTACCAACTAGAGACCCTAACGGTCCATTTTGTGTAGCAATTCCAATAACAACAGATATTTCTGGAATTAAAGTCCTATCATTTTTATATGCAATACTATCTTTTCCTATCAATTCAATCTTATCATTTTATTATGAACATGCATATCATTACAGTATAAATCCTCAATAGAACTATTCTCATATAATTCATCAGCATGTGGAAAAGAATACATACCCGATGATGTATTTGACATAGAATCAATAGGCGCATCTTTTCCATTTTTTAGAATTTCATCCATGATATCTGATTCTGCTTCCTAGGATTGTTAATAGATCTGCGAGGTCGTCTATCAGACCTAGCCTTGTTGCTTGTCGACGGCCCATTCAACACCTTCTTAGGATCATTAGGGAGGACTTGAAGGACGCCCCTTGCCCGAGTAACAACACTAGACGGGCGTGTACTAGTCATTGGAAAGATCAAGCGCAAACTGCCTAATTTCAAAGGAGCCACAGAGGTTGGAATTCTACAGCAAAGGGTGGACGCTAACAGAACGATTGGAAACCAATCGCACTGGAACAGGGACTTGAAGATAATTGCTCAAACAAGAAAGGGTTTAAGCAATTTTGGAACGATCTGTAGCTACAAAAGCTTCCTGCAGACCGAACACTTGATTCAAACAGCGAGAAAGAAGTTCAAAGGAGACCTACCCGTACCTCGTGGTGTGGTTTGATGTCCCGACCGAGGTCCGAATTAACCTGTAAGCGAAGAGTGAGGAGAGGAGGGCGACCGATGCCGATTCGACGACAGGTCTCTGCAGAAGGGGGTTTTAACGAAATGCTCTGATCGACGGTAGGAGAAGATGACCGCGATTATTCCTTGCAGAACAGAACACGTTCTAGAGGGCGCACGTATACCGATCGAAGGTGCTGGAGGATGGCGGCCAACTTCCAATGTAGAAGCGCGGTCGCGGCGAGAATCTGTGTCGTTTGTGTCGTTCGTGCCGATTGTGCCGATCGTGCCGATCGTACCGACAACGATCCAAATATCCAATCTAGAAATTATAATCGCGATATCTCGCTATTCCTCCGGCCAAATTGAAATTCCTTCGGTTAGATTGTAGAGGAGAAAGAGACGCACCTGCTGGAGAAATTTGAGATCATTTTGACGTCGGAAGCTCTGGTGGCGTTGATGTGCCGGTCGTGGCCGAAGTGAGAAAAAAAATATCTAGAGAAAATTTCTCACTTTAGGTGCGTTCTCAGTTAAATATTTGTTAACTGTATAGTAATTTTTTTTTATCTTTCACTATACATTTACAGTTTATAAACTATTTTTATTAATTCTAAATTATGTATCTATATATACAATATATAGAAAAATAATTAAAGCAAAAAAACTTACATTTTAAGCTCACTAAATAAGAGTACAGTAATTAAAAGAAGATTTATATATTAGAAATAACTCTTTATCTATATAATC
Source organism: Impatiens glandulifera (assembly GCF_907164915.1). Lineage (NCBI taxonomy): Eukaryota > Viridiplantae > Streptophyta > Magnoliopsida > Ericales > Balsaminaceae > Impatiens > Impatiens glandulifera. Next base: position 127,091,840 of record NC_061862.1, on the reverse strand, counting down.
ATTATCGATATCTAGCATATTTAAAAATTTATATTCATTATAAATTATTTGTCTATATATACACATTTCACACCATTTTGATGTTGTTATTTTGTTTTCAGGATAAATATACAACAATGATAGGTGAATATATAACTTGTCACAATATGTTAATTTTTGAAACAAATGAAGATTATTTGGGAAGATTTTGGAAATAGTGATTCATTTATTATAGAAGATGTACCACACATTGGTTTGGAATTTGATACTAAAGAAGCTGCTTACCAATTTTATTTGTCGTATGCTAAAAGAGTTGAGTTTGAAATAAAAGATATAAAAGTCATAGCGATAAATGTGATAAAATATTGAATAGAAATTTCTGTTGTTCTGCTCAACATAAAAAGGAAAAAGATAAACGACGAGAGCTTAATGTGAAAAAATGTCGTCCTGAATTTGAAAGATATTTTATTCTACAGCAATAAAAATTGAGATGACAAGTGCTGTTAAAATTCGACTAAAGGTATCTCATGATCTTATGTCAATACAAATAGGTGTGAGAGAGTTTTTAGGTTTTATACTTGAAGCATACAAAAATTATTTACGCTCTAAAAGAACACGAAATATGACGGTTGAAAATACTGGAGGTGTATTGGAATATTTGCAAAAAATGCAGTTTAATGATTTTAGTTTTTATATTCTATTCAAGCTGATGAAGATGGCTTAATAACTAATATTTTTGGTCTGATTCTAAGATGAAAGTTGATTATACCAATTTTGGAGACGTTATTTCGTTTGACACAATCTACAGGAAGAATAATGAAGGTCGTCCAATTGCGTTGTTTGTAGGTGTTAATAATCATAAAAAAGTAAAGCGTTGAACATGACTTAGTTAAGCGATGAACATGACTCAGTTAAGCGTTAAACATGACTCTATTCAATGCTGAACATGGCATTCGTAACTGCAATTATTTATAATTTAGTACAATGAGTTAATAATTAACTTTTAACTATTATCTATTATTTATAACTAATCATTTTTAATTGGTTTAGATAACCAATTCAATGTAATTCGATGTACTTAAATAATAGGTAATAAGTTAGTTTAAGATTAATATACATTTTTTACTCATTATGGTAGCTCGAGTGGTAAAAATCGTATTTAAAAGGTCAAAAGTCACATTTATTTCAATTTTGTAAAGAAACTTGTTTGCTGAAGCGCTGAACATGGCTTAGTTAATCATCGAACATGAGTGAGTTAAAAACTGAGCATGCTTTTGTTTAGCGTTAAACATGATCTTTAGAACTGCAATTTCAAGTTTTTTTGAAAGAAAATAGTCTGTTTATGTTCAGCCCTAAACATGACCTGTAGAACTACAATACAATAAAGTATAAATCATAACAAAATAGTAACACAACACTGGAATTTATCAACCAAACTACATAAATAATAAAATTGGTAACTTTCTGGTTCAACGGACGATTTGTTAAATGATTCATTTTTTGCGACGTTGTCTCGATTCTATTCCCGAACATTAAATATCAAGAAGTTCGTTATCTATAAAAAAAACAAATAAAAAAATATTTCGTATAACTAAAGATAAAAAAGCTACCATTTCGGCAAAAAAGTTTATAGTATTTAAATTTACACAATGAATAAATTTAGGGTTTTGGGTTTATAGACGATTTTTTTCAGAGAGAGTTAAGAGAGAAAAATTGAAGACAATGAACGAGAAATGAATTTAGACATCAATTGTTTTTTATTTCTCTTTCCTACAAACATTGCAAGACATGAGCCTTACTTTCGTTACAATGCTATTGCCTCTATCATATCTATAATGGAAATAGAATTAGTAGTGATTACACCTGCACAAATAGTGATAATTTTCACTTAAGTATAAAATTTAATAAGAAAAATTATTATAAAATAATTGAAACATAGAGATACATGTATAATTTGGAAAATACTTGGTGTTTGATCTTTTCTCGAGGTTACCTAAACTAAACTATAAATTAAAAATTAGTTCAATATATAAGATAATATCAATTCCATGTTACTCATCCATTCAAAATAAATTGACTTTCAAATAATGGTTTCAAAACACTATCTCATAGTTTCAAATAACAATTACAAAATTCTAAAAGTTGGGTCTAGATGCCTTGTAAATAGTTTTCAACGTCCTCCTCATAAGTGGCTTCACATTCTTGGATAATAAAGGATAGAGGTGAACAAATATATAAAACTAAATTTATCTAATCAATAATCTAAATCGTTTTATGAATTAATACAGATCAGATATGGATTGGATTAAATATGGTTTGGACAATTCAAACTAAAAAATATTTATATATTTGTAAATGTAAACTTGAAATAATTCAATAATTTTAAATCTATTGGAATATTCAAATCTAATCCGAATTAAACTCAATCTGAATTTAATCCAAACTGAAATAGTTAATCCAATTTTGTAATTTAGATTCGGTTCAGATTAGTCCGTCAAATGCTCACCACTTGAATTAAGAAAATCTAATTACTTAATTAATTTTTTAACTTAATGTTTTAATTATAAAAAAAATATTATTAAATTTATATTGTTATAATTAATTAATTTATTTATAATTTGAATTAGAAAAAAAATATTATATTGAGATGAAATTTATTTTAAATAAAATAAATTAAAAATTATATTTTTATTTAGATAGTTTGGATAATCCTAATCTAATCCGAATTTAATTCGATCCGGACTCAATCTGATCTGATTTCAATCCAATTCGAAATACCCAATCTAAATTAGTATTTTGGATTTTAATCGGATTAGATTTCGGATTATTCCACCTAATGCTCACCCCTACTAAAGGAAACATGATTTGTATTTAGTGTTATAATTAGATGGTTGTTCTATGGAGATAACTCATAATCTAGTCTATGCAAATATTGTGAACTTCCAACCAAATTTTGTGGATTTGTATATCAACCACCTACAATAATGAAATAAATAGAACATGATACTCACGTATTGATTAAATTTATAATAAATATATCTTAATTAGAACTATTGGTGTACCTGAAAATATTGAGTGAAAATATTGAGTTGATAAAAGATCTTCAATTTGAGTTTAATTGATTAATTACATATGGATTGTCTTAATATCTTTCACTCCAAGAGAGTTACCTTCATAAATTTGTATATTTTTTCATTCAAAATATTTGTGGCTTCTACTTCAAAAGCTTGTAACCTTTCATCTACCAACTTCAACATATTCAAAAGACCATCTTTAGTAACTTTATAAGTGTCTTCTATCTCCGTTGCCTTAGTAACTAATTAAACATACAACCCACATAGTTTGTTATATAGAATAATTTGAATTATTTTTTGATTTAAACTAGTTTTGTTAGTATTTGAATCATTAACTCTAAAATATTCAACTTTAGATTTTTGTGTCCATATTTTAAGTTTGTACACTCTTGATATACGCATGATATATTTTCAAAATATGAAAACACAAAATTCTAAAATATTAAAAAACAAATTACATTTACACTCAATTTTTTTACATAATTGTAACTATATGATGATAACTCTTAAGGTGAGGAGTAACTTTATAGTTTTTAAGTGTTCCAACGTCCTCACATATTTATACAATAGAATCATGAGATTTGCACTATTCGGTTTTAAAACACTTGTATGCATCATGAATAAAGATACTAATTGCTTGTTTTAAATTTTCAATTGGATACATTAGACTTGGAACACTTGTATTTGCCCTGAAATTTGCTTTTAACTCATGATATTGACAATATCGAGGAATCTTTCAAAATAATTGAAGAAATCTAAAAACTTGTGTTTATAATTGACGTACATTTTCACAAGACTGTTCACGATTTCACTTCTTTGGGTTGTACTCATTTATGTGCAAAATATTTGTCGTCCAAAGCTTATTTTTCCTTTATGTGAAACATATATCTCAATCAATTATTGTCTTTTAATGCATATTTGGTCAACATTAAGTTCCATACTAAAATAAAAATGTCTTCTTCATTAAAATCATATACACATGAGACAAAATCTCTAGCAAACTCTTTGAAGTGATAATAAACTTCACATTGTGTATGGCTGTATTTTGATAAATGTCCTAAATACACAACTGATGATGTATTTTAGACCATCTCAAAGCTAAAACATTTGTCTTTGTTACATCTTGATCTGTGAGAATAGTTATTGATTTTTTATAACCCATAGCTCTTGTAGATGTATCAAATACCACTCAAACGTCAAAAAACTTTCATCATATAATAAAGTTGCACCAAATATATTGATTGTTTATGATGATTAACACTTACAAACAACGCAATTGAACGACCTTCATTATTTACTCTTGTAAGTTGTGTCATCTAAATAACATCCCTAAAATTTTCATGATCAACTCTCATCTTAGGATCAGACCAAAAAATATTAGTTATTAATTAAGTCATTTTTATCAAATTCAATAGCATAAAAAAATTAAAATCATGAAATTGTATTAATGCAAAAGAATATATTTTTCTACGATATATATGGAGGTTTATTTACTTGTTATGAAAATGGAAAAAAACAAGTTAAACTCACCCACGTGACTTAGCTCAAATAACAATAGTGCCATTTAAACGAATCGATTGTTGGAAGATGGAGATGGAGATGGAGATAGAGATAGAGACATGAAAGAAGGATATAGAAAAATAAGGCTTCAATTTTTTTAAATGTATCAAAACTAGGCTGTTTTGTCTAATGAGGCAGCAAGTGGGACATGAAGTTAAGACATCAGATTCATCCTCTTTAAAGATACCTAATATTTTTCAATCAAACCTAACGTAAAAAGTTATAATCATAAATATATATTCATCAAGATCATGCATACCCATTTTTAGAATTTGATTTGAAGTTCATGCTTTTTTCAAACAATCCACAAGTTAAATAATTCAAATAATTCCCAAATAATTAAATAGTTCAATAATAATTAGAAATAAATCATATTAATTATCAAGATGCTCAAAACAATTAAAGAATTGTGTTTATAATTAACATGCTGTTTCAGAATTAAATTTGACATTAATTTAGAAATTTATAATTATTTGGGTTTAACTAAATAAAATAAATAAGTTTAGAATTAATAAAAATAAGAAATAAGTTCAACTTATCCGATTTTAAAAGCATAAGGTTAAAATTTCATACGATAGAAAGTTCAGGGGCACACATGTATGAAGTGGGTGAATTTAATCATTTTAAAACCTAAAGGGAAAACTTTAAAATATTTCAATACCTAGACCTACAATTCTTCTTAGTAATCCAATACATGTAGGTTGGGAAGCTAAGCTAAAGAAGATTTCATTTCTCTATTGAGCACAAAGTTACAAAGAATTTTTCTGACATCCGACTAGGGAGGAGAAATACACTATATTCTGGCACGACCCTTTGTTCGAAAATCAGTCTATCATCTACAAGGAGGAGTTTCAAAATACCCGTATCAGAAGAGATATTAGAGACGGGAATTAGGATTCACTCCTAAGAAGAAATCCAAAAGGACAAAGGATACTTGATCATATAAGTAACATACAACTACACGACAGACCGGATATTCATGAATGGAAAACTGAGGACAATGGGAAGCTGGTATCGAAGAAATATGGGAGGTAACCCGGGAAAAAGCACAGAAAGTAGAATGGGCACCTCTTGAATGGTCAATGAAGATTATCCCTCGACACTAGTTCATCCTATGGTTCACCTTCTGGGAAAGACTCGGCACTCGTGATCGTATTAGCAAGTATATGAGTATCCCGGATGTGAGCCGTCTTCTATGCAGAGGAAATGAAGAAACCATAGATCACCTATTCGGAAACTGTTGTATTTCTTCGGAGCTTTGGGACAGATTCTATAAAAGCCTGGAGTTGATCAATTTCCCGAGCGAATAGAATGAAATCAAAGAAACGACACTACTCAAAGCCAATGAAAATAGATTTGCAACAAGCTTGTTCAAGTGCGGTTTTGGAGTAGTGGTGTATAACATTTGGCAAGAACGGAATGCAAGGGTATATGACAGAACCCGTAGGAGCGTTGAAGAGTGATGGAAAAATATTGTATCAGATTGTAGCGCACTCGAAAGAACGTGGAGAAGAATTTCAAGCACGGAGCAGAACTGAAATATCTATAGAATTGGAATTTACCGTTTTTCGAACTCACTAGAATTGAAATCATTGTAATCAGATAATTCATTTACGTTTTTAGTTTTTTTTAGTTTTTATTCAAAATGTTACGACTTCAAAATCATTCTAGACAGGTCTAGATTGATATCTTAAACTCGTGGGTTTTTTTTTCGTTTTTAGAATTTTTAATAAAATAACGTTAAGTCGTTTTTCAAAAAAAAATTTACAAAGAATATGAATCTTCTCTGAATCTGGTAATGATTTTTATTGCTGAGGAAATCTTGAAACTCCACTTTTTCTTGTAGCAAGTCATTTGATGGATTCACCAACTTTCTTTTGAGGCTTAGTTTGTTCATTCCTATTGACCAACCAAAGGGGCGTTTGGTCGTCAACTACGTGATTCAATGACTGTCAGTTTATATCTTTGTATGACCAAGAAGTTAGTTACAGAAATCTTTACCCCAGGATAGGTGAAATCAACTAGGAAGATAAACAAAAAAAGAGTTGTTTTTCAAAAGTTTGCTCAACAGTCATTGTTTTGATTTGTGTGTTTGTAAATGTAAACGGTTTGTGTTTCCAATTTCTTTGCAAAGTCGTATAAAGATTCCTTGGATATATTTTTCAATAAAATAGTTCGCCTTTTTCCCAAAAAAAAATCACTACAAGGATGGGAAGAGAGGACATGACAGAGGAGGAAACATCTAATGCTACGAAATAGAAGGTTGCAGCTTCAAATCAGTATATTGAGAATCATTACAAGGAGCAGATAAAGAACCTGCAAGAGGGAATAAAACGGTATGCCAAGTACTCCCTTTTGACCTCCATTGAATGTTCCTTATTATTTGTTCCACTTTCTATCTCTTTCAAGAAATTGATTTTCTGTTTTTACAAAACTGAAGCAACAAACTATATTAGAAACATTTCTTACAACATCAAGATATGTTGTCTTGAAATATTAGTACAACAAATCTATTATATTCAGTTGATGGAAATTACTTGTCCACTGAAGCAAACCCTAGGGTATGGTAGATCAACGATGAAGAGAAGAGAGAGAAACGAGAAAACCGAACTGAACTAGACAAAATCAACTAATAAGAGGTTGACCTGACCGGACCGAGGTTCTGTTTAGTTCTTCCCTTGCTGAACTCATTGTTCAGTTCAACGGTTTACGCATCCAAGAACCGTTGGTCTAACCCAGTAACTGATTTTTAGTTTTTTTTAGGTAAAACAACATCAATTTAGTAGTTACTAAGTTTTTTTTTTGCTAAGATTTGTTCTTTCATTAAGATAATAATAAATTACATGATTGTGTCCAGTTAGTCGGGATGTCCTTAATAGGAATCTCTGAAAATTACAACTCCTAGCCCATGCACATAGAAGATGAGCAGGATTAACAAACAATCTAGGTAAGAATATTTTCATTTGTTTTGTTTCTTTTTTATTATGTTTTTTTTGCCTCCTAACTACATCCAAAAGATTTATGTTTTGTCTGTTTATGTAACTGATGCTATTCAGAGCATCAGATATTAGAAGTGAAAAGTCGTAAGAGGCCATAAACTGTTTGAGGAATTCTGCCTAGCTCAAATTGATTCCTACCTGTCGAAAAAACATGTGTCGTTACTACCCACTTCAGCGTGTGTGGGTGTCCTTGCGAATTGCTGACAGTGATGAATGGATGAGAAGGAGAAGTTATGTAAGCTTCCATCTCATAGAATGATGATGAATTTGTCCATGAATGGTAGAGGACTCGTTATGTGATTTCTAAAGGTCGGTCTGGGGTTAACATTTGGGCAATGACGGGGAAGGTTTTTGAGGACCAAGTGTTCTGCCTCCATTGGTGCTAGATGGCTTTTCTGGTTGAGTGGATGTTTTGATTTAGAATTATTGAAAAATGAGTTCATTTTGAGCATTCCAAATGGATAAGACGGTAATACGGATGTAGGAGTGTATTTCATGAGGTTGAGGGTGATGATGTGAGGTAAAATTCTTTGAGATCTTGGAGCAGTTCCTAAACCATTGTTTGAAGACTGCATCTGTCAGGGTGGTGAGTCTTCATGGTTTTGGAGAACTAAATTCACGTGCAAAATAGGTGAGAAATAATTCATCAGGGCTTTTGAAAGCAGTAAAACCCCAATGTCCGGCTATTTTATGCAAGGGGAGGCCCCTGAAATGACTCCCCATGGGAAGTTTTTATAGCGCACGTGGATCTTCAGTTTCAGAATTTTATCCAATCAAAATCCCTATTACTATTTGTGGAAAGTACGTAGATGCTTATGGAATGATTTGGGGTTGATAGCTCCGGAGATCGACCATCTCCAATAGAGTTTATCTTTTAGAGTCGATAAAATAGGAAATGGTAAGTATTAAAAAAAAGTTGACATGTTTGGTGGGATAAGTGATCGAACAAGCGAGGAAGGCCTTTGAAATGACTCCCCCATAAGAAGTTTTTATAGGGCAAGTGGATCTTCAGTTTCCAGAAATCTATCAAATCAAAATACCTATGATTGTTTGTGGAAAGTTCATTCTTATGAACTGATTTGGGGTTGATAGCTCCGGAGATCGACCATCTCCAATATAGTTTATTTTTAAATCGATACAATAGGAAATGGTAAGTATAAAGTTGCCATGCCTGATGGGAAAAGTGATCGTCGTTCTCCATTGATTCAAGTTTGGAGTCACCAACAATTGAGAGACTAATAAAAATATGTAATTAGGGTTGATATAGAGGATGATGGATTTTCAGAGAAGATGATCCATAAGCTAATATTATCACATTCTCAATTTTGTAGAAAATCCATTTTTGATATAATTTGGACTTCCAAAATGCTTTTCCAAGTGGGCAAATTGCTTTTGTTAGACCAAGGCCCCCCTTCAGTTTTAGGAATGCAAATTTGATCTCATACTTTATGATAGAGGTGTCCAACTTGGTGAGATTTCTTGTAGAACATGGTTTACAAGCAAATACCTAGTAGATAATGATTGCAAATTTTACTTTCTAAATTTGCAGTTTTTGTTGTAGCCTTTCATTTTGTTTCTTCCTTCTATAAATGGAAGGATGAGGTATGTTTCAACTTTTGTTCTCTCTTTTATGTGATATCATAATCATCTAATTTGTTGAGGCGTTGCACATTTTTTAGAAGATTATGCTACTTTTGTCCCTATTGATCTGTTGACTAGAGATGCCACAAAAATCTTTGCAATAGAAGAAAAGCTTGTGAAAGTTGAATGATTGGCTCTTCTAAAGATAAATGTATCATCAACAAAATAAAAGTGTGAACATTTTGAGATTGTGATTCCTTTGAGATGTTTTGAAGCTTAGGTATTCCATAGCTATGAGTAGTATGTATGGAGATAGTCTACTTGGCATAGTCAACTTATTGGTCTAAAAGATTTTGTGGGAGGTTTGTTGATAAGAATGTAGATTGTTGTGGTTGAGATGCCGAGGACATCATCATGTAAATGAAAGACCATTATATCTTGTGATTTCCATGTCAATTTTTTTGCAACAAAGAGGCCAATTTTACATTTTGATCTATTCAGATGATGTAGGATTTCTCTTATGAGGATGGTATTGTGAAAGATCCCTCTTCCTTTGAGGAAAGCCAGTTGTGAGGGTGAGATGATCCTCTACATAAGTGTCATTCGAATGGTAATAGTTTTAGAAATGATCTTGTAGGGGATGTTGTAGAGACTGATAGGTTATAATTTTATACATTCTGAGAAGAGTTAGACTTTGACACAAGGCACAAGTAGGTAGTCATTGTTTCACTCAACATGTGGCGAGTGTAGAAGACTTGTTGCATTGCTTTGTTAACATCTTCTTTTACGGTTGGCATTACATTGAAGACTACATCTCTAAATTTATCATTTCAGGGAATGCCACATGGGTCTCTAGGTCAGTTATGGAGGATCGGATATGAGATAAGTGATCATACTAACGATGGTCGTTTCTAATTGAGAAAAGCTTATAGAAATGCACATAAGAGTCCAAGTTCTTTCCATTGCATGACATTTGTTTTATCTTCTCATTTATAAAATATGCATATCTTTGTTTCACTTGAGCCAATTATTCCCTCATTTTTGTCATTACTTTATTGAGATTATGTTTTCCAAAATGTGAGATTTTTGGGTATAAAGCTTAAAGACTGTAACAATAACACCAAGATTTTTAAGTTGAAAGCCGTTTTAAAATGTGAGAAGGAAAAACCATGAGACTTCATCCAATCAAAGGTCTCTAATGTAGAATTACAATGTCTCTCTCACACTAAAAGAGGAACACACTAATTCTTACTCTCAATCTTTCTCTTTAAAGGAGGATTTCTCACAATGTGTGTTATGATGGATTGGATGCTTCACTTTTTCACAAGTTTTCATATTAATAAATGAGTGTAGTGTCTTGAAGTGAGATATTCATCCTTTCCAAGAAGAGTAGTTGTTTCTCAAGGCCAACAATGATGTCACTTTTCAATAAATTTGATTATTTTTAAGAATCATGCATCTTCAAATAATAAATCAAATAAATTTAGTGATGTATTATGATATGAAATGCCAATAATTCCCTTCTTTTCAGACTTAATTAATAGGCAATACAACACCACAATGATAACGATCTTCAAACCTCAAACTTCTTAGTTGACAACGACTCTGTCATCGTTGTTATCATAGCAACGTAAATTAAATTTAATAGGAGATTCTCAATCTTTAGTTTCTTCTCATCCAACACTTTTTATATTCAATATCGATGTGAAGTTGGCACATCTTTTTGTGTCGTGTAGAATATTATTGGAATGAAGGTGTCCATAGATTGTTCCAAATGAATTATATGGGTATATATCAATTATCAAGAAACATCCATTGAGAAAATTCTCGAGAGGATGAGAATGCAAGATCTTTGTGTAAGTGCCTTTAATTGGACATATCATGTTGAGCAAGTCTCAATGCCCAAAGAAATGAACAAGAGAAAGAGAAGAAATGAACTTTGTACGATATTCATTTGTTTTTAGCCTTATGTAGGTAGAAGTTGAGTTGAACACATTCATATCAAATTATTGCAAAAGAATTATCAAATTGTGAAATGGATATTGAGGTATTTGAGAGGAAAGATCAAAACATGCATGTTTGTGTTTGACAACAGATGCTGATACAGCAAGATAGATGAATGATGTAAATACTTAATTATTTTGTAAACAACATAATTATTTAATGGTATGACTCCAAAAATACATTGCGTCATTTGTAGCTTTTTCTAAACCAGAATAACTCTTCTATCAACCACGTGGTTTTTTTATTTGGATGATATATATATATATATATATATATATATATATATATATATAATAATAATAATAATAATAATAATAATAATAATAATAATAAAAAAATCTCTAACCTACTCATTTTTTCTAATCCATAACCCACAACATCATCCTTTAACCCCTCCCCGTCACAGGATTCTCTCAATCCCCTCCCTTTCTCGATCCTCATCACGACACTTCGACGTCGGTGACTTCAAAGATCAATTTAGTTTAATTTGCATAGCTTGCGAATAAAGAAATCAAAACCCTAAGAATACCTGAATCAAACCGTAAACCGATGGAACCAATTCCCAAACTAACATTGTTTCACGTTCAACTTCCCAAACTAACATACTTTATTATTCAAACTTAATTTTCATATTTTTATTTTATTTTATTTATTTTCTTTTATTATATTATATTTAAACTTATTATTAAATATATATATTTAAATTATTATTTTTATTAAAATATTTAAATTATTATTTTTATAAATTAAATTATTTATATTTTGATATATATTTTAAAGTATTATTTTTATAAATTTTATAATTATAATTTTAATATATATATTTATATAATATAATATAATAAATATTCACTTTACCATCCTCATAAATAATTGATAAATACTAATATATTTAAAATATTTTTACCATAACCATATATAATAATTTAATAATTTATAAAAATAATTAAAATAATTCTTCTCTAAATTATTGACAATTTTATTCAATACATCTTTAACTACTTTTTTATTATATTCTTGGTCACACCTCTCATAAATTATGATTTTTCATTAGCTATACATCTTAATTTGAATACAATGGTTTTGACTTCGTTAGTTTTTCTTTTTTCTAAAAATTTTATTGGAATAAAATTATCATATTTCTCTCAATCACGTGTTGTTGAGAACGTTCAATATTGATTTTCTTGAGCATATCTGAAATGGTTAACACTGTAATTTATGTTATGTTTGTTTATAAATATTTTTGACTTATGTTTTTATTATTGTTTCTCAAATGCTTAATCTCGTTATTTTCCACTTTATTTGGTGATACTTTAGAACATATATATTTTTGATAATTCGTGCTCCAAAATACCCAAATCAAAGTTCAATCCCTAGTTTATAAAATCGTCTCAAATTCGATCCCCAAATAGCAGTTAAGAGAGTCATTTAATATAAATCTATTATAATCCAAAGATGTTCTTTTGACTCAATCAAAATATTTAAACATGTCAATATTTACCGAAATATTTTCCTTTTGATTAAATTTAAAGAAGAAAAGGCCCTTATGATTTGTAAAGTTATAAGAGAATTTCACAAAAAAAAAAAATTGTTGACTTGAGCAGGTTTGAACGTAAAGAGAAAATTGTATTGATTTACAATCAACAAATAGTTTAAGCTAACAAATGATCCTATTGGGCAAATATAATGGAAATTTTGAACCCATGGGAAATTTTTTATTGATTTACAATTAAGTATAGTGCAAGCATTTTTGAACTTTTAGCTTCTATATATCATATCATGTTAGCCAAAAACAAGTTATTAAGAAAGATTTCAGTGTTAAAAGAAACCGTAATTAAATACCCAAAAGTCAAATTATATTACAAAAGGTAGGATGTTCAGATACAGTAGTAGAAGTCTTAGTAAGACAATTCAAAAGACATACCAAACAACAGAAGGAAAGGACACTTGAAGCACAATTTTGTGTGGTCTTTCATTGCACATTCTCACGTCATCTCACCTAACGAGTTTTGTCATTGTATCTCGGTCTGTCCTGAGCTCTTTGAGGTACAGGCTCTACTCTTCTTTGTATTTCTGGTGACCTATGAACAATCTCTCAATTCACAAAAAGTTCCGCTACAAATTATGAGATCATTAATTAACCATACTTTATTAAGATAGGTTTATAAAACCAAAATAACAACAGCTATAGAGAAGATCGTCTATAACAGATTCTTGAAACCATTTTTATAAAGCATGGTATTAATCTCTCTACATTAGCCATTTTCAGATATTCTATGTTTCATCTCTAATGATCTGTTATTGTTGGAATTTAGACTATGCAGATGGGTTCCATTATATGAATGAAAATGAGAATTTAAAAATAAAATTGAATGGGTGAGTCCCACGAATAAAATTGAGTTAGTGGATTTGTCCACAATGGAATACTAACAAAACGTATAATTTTTCCATTAATCCAACTGGGGTTTAATTTATTTGCAAAATGCATTTTATTGCATAAAAAAAATTAATATATTTGGATTAAATATTAATTGAATGAGTCAGTTAAATGGGGTATTAATATCAATATGTAAATGAGAAATTTTTATTGAAATGCAATGATAAATGCATACCTTGACACCTTTCAAATACAATTGATGTAAATGCAATTGAATATTGCATTAAATGATTTTATTCATACGTTAAAGAATTAGTCATTATGTTGTTTGGCTAATTTATCTTTATATATAATATCTCAATTGATCAAACATTGTCGAAAAGACAATAACAATTGCAGAATTACATAGTTTTTTATCATTCAGTCACCCTAAATGAACTTTATTAGTTTTTATTTTCAACATCATTACAAGAAGCTAGCTACTTCTTAGTTTTTCAGAAAAACCTTCCATTGATCATTTTAATTGTGGTTTCACACAATTCTTCTTTGATCCCGATGATTGTTTAGGTACGTTGGTCAAGTTTGTTGTGTAGTGATTCTGGTACTGAATCACTACTAGATTCGTTGTACCTTGGGAGTCAGTAATCTACGACAAGCTCCAGCACAAACGGGAGACGGTGAAACTGTTTTAAGGGAAATGTGCCAAGCACATGCCTCAAATCAATATCTCAATCGGTAATTTCGTTCTTTGTATATCTTATTTTATTTTTATTTATTTGTAACACCATTATATATATATTTTATGTTATTTCAAGACAAGAATACTAACAATCTTAAAACAGTTTCTTTGTGCTAAGCTATTTAAGAGTTTGCGCCATCAAATTCTTTTTTGTCTTTGATGTTTCAGAAATACGAGTTGCGGTGTTGCGAAAGAGATGATGCTTATTTAAAAAAAAATGAAAAAGATTCATTTTAAGGAAAACAAAATCAACAGATAAAGATGAGTCTTTATTGTATAGAAATATGTTTATTATTAACACATATGTTCTTATGCTGTTAAAGTTTAATTTTATAAGCTAATATATTTTGATATAATTTTTTTTCTGAAGAAACATTAATATGTATATTCATTATACAAATGTTATATAGAAAATAAATTAGAACACAATAATTTAATTTGTTCTAGTTTTATTTAAAGATTTGTTTGATTATTAAAACTATTAATAATAAAGAATGAAAATAAGAAAGTAACTAATATGTTAGTTTTCAATTTTCATAAAATTTATGGTGTTAAAATTATTTATAATAAACATATGGTTTCAGTTGTAAAATAATTAATTATAATATATATCTGCTTAAATTAATTAAGCATTGTAATTAATAAGAATATGGTCGGATATGTACTAAATAAAGAGAGATATATATTTATTTATACATTGTTTTATATATTACATTTTATTATGGTAATAAGTTATCGTTTTAAATGTGTATATATTCATTTGTTGACAGAGTTTAATCAAACATGAAGTATAAGTTGTCTCCATAAAGAAGATAAAAGGTAACAGAAGCGGTACAACAATGAAAGGGCGCATTGGCACAGTGGTTCAAAGTTCAGATGTAATGTTGTGTGGTGGAAGGGAGATCCCCTGTTTGAATCCATCTGATGAGATGATTTCTGTTGTAGAAATCAGACGTGATAAAATGACATTAGTCATTTATGTTGATTTCTTTTATAGAAACCGGACGTGTTAAAATGACATAAGTCATTCACATTGAAACCATTCCAATTTCTTGTGTAGAAATTATGAGATGAATGTGATAGTCAATAGTTGTTAAAATGACTATAGTCAATGATTTCTTTATAGTAATCAAACTCGTTAAAATGACTATAGTCGTTGTATTGAAACATTCTAATTTCTTATGTAGAAATTATGAGATGAATGAGTGCCCATAATAGTGTCTTATCTAAAAATTTGATTTGCCAAAATGATTTTAACCATGGATGTTAGAATCATTCTAATTTCTTGTGTATAAATTATTAAATGAATTGGGGCACTTAACTGATTTCTTGTGTAGAAATTTAATTTGCTAAAATAACTTTGTCATTTATATTTTGAAGCATTTTAATTTTTTGAAAGAACTTGTGTGATTAATCATTTGATGACATAAAATGAATGTCATTTGTGTTAGAGTTTTTTTTATAGAACATGTGTGATTAATCATTTGATGACATAAAATGAATGTCATTTGTGTTAGAGATCATTATATTAATGCGTTCAAAAAACGACTATGTGAGTCGAAATTATCTTCGTAAAAATTATCTTGGTGAGAACGATCTATCGAGATTTGGTTTAGGCATTGTTGCTTCACATGAATTATCGATCAAAGAACGATAATATAATTACTTCGAGTTAGACATGAAGTACATTTATTGTTATATATTGTGTTTCTAAGTGATTGCTTATATATATAACATGCATATTAGTTAATCATATGATAACTTGTGTTAATTCATAGAGTAATGATAGGGGAAGCAAAAAAATTGTAGGAATGAGGCAGCGAATGATGTGGCATTGTACATGTCACCTAATAAATAGGTCGCGTATCATTTTTTCTCTCTCTTTCATTTTAAATTGTACATGTCATCGATATCAAACTTCATTTAATAATTTCTCTCTCTTAATTCTTTTTTATTTAAATAAATTATTTAATATTTTCCCTTCTTTAATTTTATTATAAAATTATTATAAATATTTACTTAATTTAAAATTGAAAAAACTAAATTTGTAATTTTAAATTAAAATATAAATTATTAATATTTATAATAAATAAAATTCAAATTACTAATCTTCAATAAATATATATATATATATATATATATATATATATATATATAAATAAACATTATATAAAAATGAAAGTTATAATATTATTTAAAAGGTGAATTTTAATATATATCTTATAAGAAAATTAAATAAGAATAAAAAGAGACTTTTTATTTTTTAAGAGAAATAAGAATATTTAAAGAAGAGAAATAATAATTTAATATGAATATTTTTTAAGAGAAATAATTCAAATTATGAATATATATATTTACTTTTTATTTTATATATCTTTATATTTATAATTTAATATATATTTTAAAAAATATGTGCATTTATATATTTTATTAATTTGATTTATTCGTTCTCCTTAATATTATTTATATTAAAAATACATAAATAAATTAATTAACTATTAATCGCAAATTATTAATTAAATTAAAAAATTAATCATATTCATATTTAACTTCTTATTTTTTATATATATGTTTATTAATTTTTACAGTTATTACTTTTAAATATATATATATATATATTAATTTAAATATACAATTATAAATTAATAGATAAAAAGAGAAAAAAAATATAAATGAAGAGAAGACAGAGAAATTATTAATGAAGGGAGGAGAGATAAATAAATATATTAAAGAAGACCTAGTCATCAATCCTAATCACTTTCACACGTCATTCGTCATTCGCTACACTTTCGTTACAATATTTTCGCTCCCCTATCATTACTCTAATTCATAATATGTATGCTTAACTTGTTATTTATATACACACGTGAATAAATATTATTTTAATAGAAAATACTAATTTTTTTCATAAAATTATTGTGTGTTTTCGTATACAATAACTCATGTGGAAAGTTAAAAGTCATTATTAATTAAGAAACTGCGAATTAATGACATGAATAATTATTTATAATAATTAGTTATTCTATAATGTATTTTAGAAAGATATTTGCTTAAAGATATGTAAATTAATTATAATATATATGACAAATCATTTAATTATGTTATTAGATTATATATTTGATATACATGGTTCAATTTCTTCATAAAGAATAGTTTAATTTGATGTTTTTGAAATTTAATAATTACAAGAAAAGTTGTGTTTGATTTGAGAAATAATATGACAAATGTGCCGATATTATGGGATGCAAACGTGCAACCAATATAAATGTTTAAGCGGCTTCGGCCAAAGATGTTTGAAACATTATGATTTCTTTTGTAGAAATAATATGACATGGTGAATATTTATTTGATTAAATATTCTAATTTTTTTTATAGAAATAATGTGATGAAATAAATATTTTAATTGATTAAATATTATAATTTATTATGTAGAGATTATGTGAAGAATGATTTATATATGAATAAACATTCTAATCTCTTTTATAGAAATTATATTTTATTCAATTAAATATTTATAATATAGTTATCTTATTCATATTTTATGATAAGTATAACAAAAGAAAATTGTAAAAGAATTGTGTGACAATTTCTTTATTAAAAAATCATTGATTTAAATCATAAATGTGTGATTAAAAAAAAAATGGTACCAACACGAATGTGGGGGGAAATATTTTTATTGATAATAACACAAAAATAATTGTGTATATTATGTAAAAATAATTTGTTGTTAGAGAAATATGTTCTCTATAAAAGATAAAGTTACACAACTTTACAAAGAGAAATAAAATAACAAGAAAATGTCTTGTTCATATTTGGTGAGTTGGTGTTCAAATCAATATTTTAGATTTGAAGATTTTAAAATCAAGAAACGTGTCATATTTTGACATTATTTTCATAAAACGTTGAAGAACCAATGTCTTCAAAAGGATTTTATGAAATAAATGAAAAAGAAAGTTTATAAAGTTTTGATATGACTTATAACACATTTTTTAATGATCAGTCAAAAACAAATGGATCCTAGAGTCAGTAGTGAGATAGGCCAATTGCTGGAGTCTTCTTGGCTTTAACTTTGTCCCATCGGTCGATTTGTTCTTGAATCCTTTCCTTTATTAGCAAATAGTTCTGATGAAGTGTGATACCTGGGCGGTGATGGGCGTTAAGATCAACGAACAAACCGCTTAGCTGGGAAGCATATCCAATTTGTCCATTTTTAGAGATGATCATCTCCTTCAGATTGTCGAAAATGATCCGGGACCAGTTCACCGAAGTTCCTTCAATGATGGCAACCATAATCTCGAAGATCTGTTGGGTGTATGTTTGAGTGTTTTTCCTGGCCAGAACATTCTTACCCAGAATCTCGCTCAGAATCTGGAATTTATTTGCAAGTAGACTCTTGGGTCCCCAGGTATTGACTGGAATCATATAGCCAGAGAAGTGATGTCGCATCTCGTTGATGACCACCAGAGAGAAGGTAAGGTCGATGAAACCTTCAGTGGGTAGCTCACACGTTATTGCAAAGTCTGTTTCACTGAAGAGGAAAGATTTGTTGTAGACTTGAGCAAAGATGATATCCTTGTGTATCAGCCTTGCGGTGTTAAATAATTCATTGACTACAGCGTAGTCAATGACATATCGGTTTTCAAGAAATTTTCTTAGACCGGAGCCTTCAAGGGATCGAAAAAGACATTGAATTTCAATGTCTTCAGATTGAGAGACCGATTCGAAATCAGACAGTAGGATTTTCTTGGAAAGAGGGCAAGGCATTTTGTTTATGTTTTTGTAGAGAGTGATGTTTGAAATGGGATTCGATTTGCTACTTAAATAGGCAGGGGTCGGTTAGTTTAGTTAGAGTTTCAGGTATAATGATAATTTCCAAGACAAGTAATGATGATTTTAAGATATTTAGGTGGAGTGTTAGTCTTTCTCTTTCAGTGATAAACACGTGTCTTCACGTTGTTTGAGAGTTAGACTGTTTTAGTTTCTCAAGGGTAATTATCAAGTATGGATGACAAACAGCGTCCAGCTGTCCCAAGTTGACCGAAAAATGCACTTACCGAAATTATGGTGTAATTTATCGGTTGGTTTTCCATGACTGGTTTATTGATATAGATTATTCTAGTTTGAGGAGATATCGAGTTTAAGTGACATTTATTCAAGTTAAAAAATAAACTATCTGTTTTACCTGAGTCATTTGAACCGCTCGATTTATCTACAGGTATTTTGGTAGAGTGATTTTACCAATATTAACCGGAGACAACTGTGCAGTTTAACATACTTGACCGTTTATCCCATTGTTTTTTATGCATATGTAAAAGAAGGCTCTGACCGGTTTAAATATCGTGAGTATATTTTGAAATGAAGTATCCGATCAGGTTTTTCAAAAATTCCACGAGCATGGTTCGAGAAGCATGAGCTTCTCCCTACGATCATGCCCTAGTTTTTAATG
Source organism: Impatiens glandulifera (assembly GCF_907164915.1). Taxonomy (NCBI): domain Eukaryota; kingdom Viridiplantae; phylum Streptophyta; class Magnoliopsida; order Ericales; family Balsaminaceae; genus Impatiens; species Impatiens glandulifera. Next base: position 127,072,081 of record NC_061862.1, on the reverse strand, counting down.
AGAAAATATGTTTTTGAAAACATGCAGAGGTGTTTTAAGGCAGAATTTGTTTACTGTCAGCAAGTCCTAGGATATTTCGAAAGAAGAAAAACTTAGCTTATTGTAGTGGCTTAGTGAAGATGTCGGCCACTTGTTGTTCGGTTGAGACATATTCCAACCGAATGTGTTTCTGCTGCACATGCTCTCGGATAAAGTGATGTCTGATGTCGATATGTTTTGTTCTTGAGTGCAATACCGGATTATATGTAATAGCTATCGCGCTGGTGTTGTCACAAAAGATCGGAGATTCCTCAACAGTTGCTCCGAAATCCCTCAATTGCTGTTGGATCAAGAGGAGTTGAGCACAGCAATTTCCGGCTGCAAGATATTCTTCCTCTACTGTTGAAGTAGCGACTGAAGTTTTTGTTTCTTGTTGTACCAGGAAACAAGCCGGTCTCCCAAGAATTGGCATGTACCGCTGGTACTTTTTCGGTCTATTTTGCAACCTGCACAATCTGCGTCAGAATAACTTATTAGGTTGAAACTGGAATTCTTCGGATACCACAATCCCACATCTTGAGTGCCCTTTAAGTATTTTAGAATTATTTTAGCCGTTGTATAGTGTGATTGCTTTGGATTAGCCTGGAATCTTCTACATACTCTGACTGCGAACAGGATGTCCGGTCGACTGGCTGTCAGATATAGAAGTGAACCGATGATCCCTCGGTAAGCCGTAATGTCTACTTCTTGACCGTCTTTGTCTTTATCTAGCTTAACGGATGAGCTCATTGGAGTGGCTGCTTCAGCACAAGTGTCCATTCCAAATTTCTTTGGTAATTCGGTTGTGTACTTCGATTGGTTGATAAATGTTCCTCCCTTGATCTAACGAACTTGGAGACCTAGAAAGAAACTCAACTCCCCCATCATGCTCATTTTAAACTTATCGGTCATCATTTTTGAAAATTTATTACATAACTTTGGATCGGTTGAGCCAAAAATTATGTCATCCGCATAAATTTGAACAAGTAAAATGTGTCACTTTTTCTAAAATTTGAATAAGGTCTTATCTACCGAACCTATTGTGAAATCATGATCAAATAAGAATTTTGTTAAGGTATCATACCAAGCTCTAGGAGCTTGTTTCAAACCATAAAGGTCTTTATTCAGCCGATACACATGACTTATTAATTCTGGATTTTTAAAACCGGGAGGTTGTTCAACATACACATCTTCACTTAGCTCACCGTTTAGAAATGCGCTTTTAACATTCATTTGAAATACTTTGAAATTTTTGAAAGCCGCAAACGCAAGAAAAATTCTAATGGTTTCAAGTCAAGCCACAGGAGAAAATAATTCTTCAAAATCAATGCCTTCTTCCTGTTTATATCCTTGGGACACTAATCTGACTTTGTTCCTCGTAACCAAACCGTCTTCATTGAGTTTATTTCTGAACACCCATCTTGTTCCTATAACTGACTGGTGTTTCGGTTTTGGAACTAGATGTCATACTTTATTTCTCTCAAACTGGTTCAGCTCCTCTTGCATTGCTAAGATCCAATCGGGATCTGACAATGCTTCATCTACCTTTTTCGGCTCAATTTGTGATATTAAAATCGAGTTTTCATATTCTTCTAAAAGTTGATGCCTAGTTCGGATGGGTGATGAGGGGTTACCTAATATTAGCTCAAGAGGATGATCTTTATTTCTTTTAATGTTCGGTTCGGTTATGTCTTCTAAGTGACTGGTTATCTGATCAAGGTTAGACAGATCGGTAGGCTGATCAGAGTCAAACTGACCGATTTCCTTAGTTGACACTGAGGTGTCAACTTCCTGCTGTGGAGCAGCTTGATCCGGCTGAATTTCAGCATTAACTGCTTGATCATAGACAAACCTTCTAAAGACAAGAACCTCATCTTTATCATCGAATTGGATATCCATGTTTTCCAACCGATTATGTAGATCAAAGAATGAAACAGTATTGCTTTCAACCAATTCATCAAAAACAACTTGCGAAGATTATTCAACATTTAAAGTCCTAGTATTGTATATTCTATATGCCTTACTAACTGCCGAGTATCCTAGCATTATGCCTATATCGGACTTCATGTCAAAAACGGTCAAATTATGTTTGTCGTTTATGTGAATGTAATATTTACAGCCAAAGATCCTAAAATATCGGATGTAAGGAACTCGTCATAATATTTCAAACGGTGTTTTATTTAGCCGTTTGTTGATCATAGATCGGTTTTGTGTATGACATGTAGTGTTGATAGCTTCAGCCCAAAATTTTTGAGCAACACCCGAATCAGCTGTCATGGATCTTACGGCTTCCTTGAGAGTTCGGTTTTTTCTCTCAACCAGTCCGTTTTGTTGAGGAGTTCTAGCACTAGACAACTCGTGCCTAATACCGAAATCATCAAGAAATGCAGTTAATGTACTGTTTGTAAATTCGGTTCCTCTATCACTTCTAATCTTATTTATTCGTATTGATTTTTCATTTTGCAATCTTCTAAGAAGTTTAATCAAATTTGGAGTAACTTCCTTTTTAGAAACCAAAAATATTACTCAGGTAAACCGAGAGTAGTCATGAATAACAAGCATAGTATAATGCATACCGCCTAGCCTTGTGACCTTAACCGGTCTATATAAATCCATATGAAGTAATTCTAAGCATCAGTTTGATTGAATATTTCCCTTACTTTTAAAAGTTGCCTTTATTTGTTTCCCCATTTGACATGCGGAACATACTTTATCTTTTGCAAATTTCATGTTATGCATTCCTTGAACTAATTCTTTGGTACTAATAACATTAATATTTTTGAAGTTTAAGTGGTTTAGCCATTTGTGCAAGAGCCAGTTCAAATCGTTCTTAGCTATCATGCAAACCGGATTTTTAATCTTGGTTTTCCAGTCTACTTTATAAATATTTCCTAACCTATTTCCGGTTAATAAAATGTTACCCTGAGTGTTCTTAACTAAACATGCATGTTTGTGAAATTCAACCGTGTATCCTACATCACACATTTGACTAATGCTTAACAGGTTAAAATGCAGATTTTCAACAAGAAGTACATTTCTTATGGTTAAGTTGCCATGGAGAATCTTACCCTTTCCCATGGCTCTACCTTTAGAGTTATCACCAAAAGTGATCATTGCACTAGATTCTTGTATGATATCAGTTAGTAGTCCACTGTTTCCGATCATGTGTCTGGAACAGCTGTTGTCTAGATACCATTCCGAGTTCCCTAGCTGCTTTTTATTCTGAATCTGTAAAAAATAAATATTTACACCTATTTGGTACCCACATTTACTTGGATTCGTGGTTGATTAGTCCCTTAGGAACCCAAACTTTAATTAGTCGAATTACTTTCCCAGTAGTAGTGTTAATTATTTCACCGTTACTTGGCTTGACATCTCTCTGTATGCTAGTTGGTATTTCATTATATCGTCGTGTTGGTGAATGTTGATTTGTTCTATATGAGCGTCTGTCAGTTTCGTTTCTTATCGGCCGATTGACTTTCCTTCTCTTAAGATGAATCTATTTAGTCGTGTCGGTTGGACTTACATACTTAATTTCTTTAGTTAGTGGTATGTCATGATTTTCCTTGGTATCGGTTAAACTGCTCTTAACGAAGCTTATGAACGGAAGCTTGTTCGTATTGAGGCTCAACTCTTTGGAATATGTCTGGTTAACCAATTTACCGCCTTTGTATCCAAGGCCAAACTTGCATTTGTGATGTCTTTAGAAGGTACACATCTAGTTCACGGCTTCGTTGGATTTCTTCCAATCAGCCATGATGTACTTAGATATTTCATTTTCTTCGGTTAGCGATTGAACTGCCTCTTTGAGCTTCTCGTTCTCATAGGATAATTCAACTGGTTCATCGGTCTTGGTTCCACTTGATTCACCGATTTGGAAGTTGCTCGGTTGATTAGTATGGATGTTCAGCCGGATTGGTATAAGGGAAGATAGGTTCTTGAACTCAATGACCATGTCATTGAGAGTAGTGACCAAATCTTCCTTGGTAAATTCTTCAGAAGAGAAATCAAATACATCTTCCTCCTTGGCCATGAGACACGGAAATTCATTGTCATTATTCTCCGTATCGGAATAGGTCTAGTAGCTCCCACCATCATCGGCTAGTAGTGCCTTCGGAATTTCTTTGCCTTCACCGGATTGCTGATATTCACCTCTCTGATTGTGGTCAGCCGGTCTACGATCATCTGGCCTTTGGTCGTCTCTCCTTGGTCTTCTGAACTCCGACCTATAATGACTTAAAGCATTACAATTAGAACATATAACGTTATATTTATCACCGTAGTTATAGTTGTAGTTGTTGTTGTTTGATGGTTGACTCTTCTTTATGAATCTTTCGAATTTTCTTGCATGCATGTCCATCGCATCCTTGGTAAACTGTTCAGCAGTTTTGATTGGTGTTGGAACGGTTGGCTCCACTGATTTCACCAGGGCTTTGGTTGTGGTTGATGTTGAGAATTCGTCTTCGATTCGAGACATTATCTCAAACTCGTATGCTTTCAGATCCTCAAACACATCATGCAATTTCATTTGCCCAAGATTTCTTGATTCTCGCATCACCATGGTTTTTATGTCCCATGCACTTGTTAAAGATCTCAATGCCTTAACAATGATTTCCTTGTTATCGTATCTCTTTCCAAGTATATACAACTCGTTTACCACATTGGTGAACCGATTACTAAATTCCTTCATGTTTTCTCTGGGCTTCATTCTGATATTCTCGTACTTATGAGTTGCCACCATTATCTTATTTTCCTTAGTCTTTTCGTTTCCCTCATAGAGCTGAATAATTGTTTCCCAGGCTTCCTTTGTATTCTGACAATCTCTGACTTTGCCGAAAGTGTTGCTTTCCAGAGAATTGAAAATATGTCTCATACAATGGTTGTCTAGGTTGTTTCGTCTCATGTCTTCAGCCGTCCATGCTTCTTCTCCTTCCCAATATTTATTGGACCTTCATTCAAGATGGTGCTCATTTCATCATTCATTGTAATCAGATGTAGATACATCTAAACCTTCAAGTCGACAAATTCCTCACTGTTTAGCTTAGGGGGCCTCTCATTGTGAGTCATGTTTGCCAGATTTTTCAGTTGCTTGAGTGTTAAGAACCTCACTCTAATACCACTTGTTAGGATCGTGATTGCCGATAGAGGAACGGGGTCCGACTAAAGTGGATCGTTTACACAACGCACACACCAATTGGCACTAATCCGGTTAAAGATTAAAATCGATTTTAACACTACACAGGTTGTCGCAGACTCTTGAACCGAGTTCAAAGGAGAAAATGTCTGTTTTAACCTGAAGCAACAATCACAGTTCGTTTTAAGAAGGTAGTAGAAAGAAGTCGGTTGGAATGAGGTAAAAGTCGGTTCGGTTGGTAAAGTAATGATTCAGTTCGGTTGGAATAGATAGTGATTCAATTCGGTTGATAGTGTAGCCGAAAATAATGAAGAACACAAGACTAATTTTATGGATGTTTGGAGACGAAACTCCTACGTTACCCCTTCTTCTCAAACTGTGAGAAGGATATTCACTAGGAATATTCAACAATACAACACACAATACGATCAAGTCTTATTTACTACTCGTCGTTCACTTTACAGCACTCACACAGTGATGTAATGCACTTTACAATAAATGTAAATACTTAGAACTTTTTGATCAAGAGAGCTATGTGAATCCCGTATGTTTTTTCAATACTCTGGCTTCCTTTTATATGGGAAATATGATAACAATCATATTTCTCTTTCTTAATTTGATTGGTCACAGGGAGCCGTGCCGATCCGGATTAGGTAGCGTGCATGCTTTGTCTTTGTACACATGGCAACGATGCATTAGGCGACCTCCTGTTCTTTGGAGGTTGCTTGTGGACTTAGGTAACATTAATAATCATTAGCTTGCAGCATGCCCTATTTTAGAGCCTTCTTCTTCTTATTACCAAGTAATATTTGTTTATATCATTACGTCATCTTCAAAGTATTCATAACTTTAAATAATCTGCCCGTTGGTTTTGGATCTTTGATGGGTTGGACTTAGCCGGACGATATCAGTTTGCGGCTTGATTCGAGCCTATGGTTAAACCTATCCGGTTTTTTGTGGATGTGGTTGAACGATTCGGTTTTGCTGAGAGAATAGATCAATTTAGAAATTCGGTTTGGCCGGTCTGGTTGAGGATATTTGCCTGCACGTATACTTGAAATTGATTAAGTTCTTTAGATAGTTAATTACTTTAGCAAATTAACTATCTTAATTTTTGTAACAGACAAGTCTAGACATACACGTCTTAGACATGATGTCATTAGACTAAACTCTCTAGTAGAGTTATCAAATTTGACTATGTAAGTCAAAAATAACATTATGGATCCACTAATTAAATTATTTAATAGAGAGTTAGTTTGAAGTCTTTTGAGACGTTAGCCTACTATAAGTTGGTATAAAGGAAAACTCAACCTATACAGACTGGAGATCCCAAGAACTAGGTTCAATGGGACAACCTAATTGTACTAACTTGGAATGTTATTGTGAGGATTAATTCTATAACAAAACAATATATATTTTGACGAGGATAAGCATATCACTTTTAATGATTATTTGTGAGAAAAGAGATCACCTATGTGAGAAATAAGTGGGGCCACTTCGAAGGAATTGCACGAAATTCTAGACTCTCTCACAGAACCAGGCGCGTGTTCCATGGCCAAAACGGACACAACCATGAGCGCTTCACATGTATCAGGGAAAATTCTATATGAAAGTGTGTAATCGTTTACACAAAAGGCAGAATAGTTTAAGGACATCGAGCCTACTAATCAGCTACTAAAGTTATATGCTTTTACAAGGGAAGGTTCAAAGGGTTACACCTACCTATTCTATGTAGAATTCAACTGTTGAACCTTTCACCGGGTTAATCTTTCAATTTCCATTCATGTGGGGGATTGTTGGAATTTAGACTATGTAAATGGTTTCCATTATATGAATGAAAATGGGAATTCAAAAATAAAATTGAATGGGTGAGTCTAAGAATAAAATCGAGTCAGTGGATTTATCCACAATGGAAAAATAATAAAATGTATAATTTTCCATTAATCCAAGTGGGGTTTAATTTATTTGCATAATGAATTTTATTACATAAAAAAATTAATATATTTGGATTAAATATTAATTGAATGAGTCAGTTAAATGGAGTATTAGTATCAATATGTAAATGAGAAATTTTCATTGAAATGCAATGATAAATGCATACGTTGAAACCTTTCAAATACAATTAATGTAAATGCAATTGATTGAATTAAATGATTTTATTCCTTCGTTAAAGAAATTAGTCATTATGTTGTTTGGTTAATTTATCTTTATATAGTATCTCAATTGATCAAACGTTGTCGAAGAGACACTAAAAATTGCAGAATTACATAGTTTTTTATCCTTCAATCACCCTAAATGAACTTTATTAGTTTTTATTTTGAACATCACAAGAAGCTAGCTACTTATTAGTTTTTTAGAAAAACCTTCCATTGATTATTTTAATTGTGGTTTCACACAATTCTGCTTTGATCTCGGTGATTATTTAGGTACGTTGGTCAAGTTCGTTGTGTATTGATTCTGGTACTGAATCACTACTAGATTCGTTGTACCATAGGAGACAGCCATCTACGATAAGCTCCAGCACAAACGGGAGACGGTGGAACTGTTTTAAGGAAAATGTGCCAAGCACATGCCTCGAATCAAAATCTCAATCGGTGATTTCGTTCTTTGTATATCTTATTTAATTTTTATTTATTTGTAACACCATTATATATATATTTTCTGTTATTTCAAGATAAGAATACTAACCGTTACTCCATTGACATGAGAAGCCAATAACAGTAAAGAGAGACATTTAATATAAGTCTATTATAATCCAAAGACGTTCTTTTGACTTAAGAAAGTCTCAATGTTTTGCCAAGATGGACTGAATTTCTTTGAGCCACATCTAGAACAATTTTAGTATGCTGGCAGATAAACAAATCAAACTTATTAAGAAATTACTCCAAATTAACCTGTCGAGCGAGCTGCATTGAGTAACAACAAACCTGATTTTTGATTTTTCAAAATTCAAATTTACATTTTTATGTTGAAGGTTGATTGATTGATTCCAACATAAACAGAAAGCTTAGAATGGATCTAGGATCAATTTCCAATCCTAAAATCCAACAACCAGACAATATATAACTTGTGAAAATTGAAATATAAAAATTCTTGGATCAACTTGCCGAAATAGGTAATGATTATGCCTAAATGTCTAGGAGAAATGATCACTGAAGTAGGGTGATCATTTTACCTTTCGAATTAGTCGAAAAGGTTGAGAAACGATCGAGTTCTATCTTTAAAAATTCAAAGATGGTGGTTATTCTTATCCTTTCGGCGATCGTGAGGAAGAAGACAATGCGTTCAAAGATGGTTATTTCAGGCGAGAACGCAGAACGTTCCGTCAGCGTTCTGTCCATCACCATGCGTTCTTCCCCCGAGGGCTGACATATATTTTGTCAATTTTTGTTTGTTTTTATAAATTTTGGGTTAAATTATTAATTTTGGGGATGAAATGGGTACCACATTTCATCCTAAATTATTTATTTTAATCACTTGATTTTTTAAAATTATTTTATGATAAAATGAGTATAACATTCATCCCAAATAATTTTATTTATTTTATTTGGCCATTATTCCTAATTAATTAGATTTTAATTATTACAATAATTAATCTAATTAATTGTTTATTTAGGTTTTTGCCTTGAGGTTAATTATTTTAATTTTATTTACTTAAAAATAAATCAAAATAATTATTTTAATTTTATAAATTGTGTATGTACATTTTTAGTGCTTACATGACACCTAACAATTTCTTATATTGAAATTTTATTTGTCAAAATAACTTTGTCATTGATATTTTAAAACATTTTAATTTCTTCTATGTAAATTGTGTGATTAATCATTAGATGTTAGAGAAATTTAATTTGCCAAAAAAAATTATCATTTATTTTAAAATATTTTAATTTATTTTATAGAAATTATGCGATTAATCATTAGATGTAAGAGAATGAATGTCATTTGTATGAAGAGATTACCGATTTTTTGTTTGTGTTAGAACTAATTTTAATCATGAATTTAAAGAGACACGACTAAATCAATCAAATTTCTTCAAAAGAATTGTCTCGTTGAGAACAATCTATCAAAATTTAATTTTGAGCATTTTCATTTCACATGGATTATCGTTTCACGTGGATTATCGTTCAAGATACAATAATGTAGTGTTTCGATTAAGAAATAAAGAACCTTTGTAGTTATATTTTATTTGATTAAGTGATTATAAATATATATATATATATATATATATATATATATATATATATATATATATATATATATATATATATATATATATAAAGAGCATGCATAATAGCTAATAATATGACGATGCATATTGATTTATTATAAATATGATTAACTAGTAATTTGTATGTACATAGGTAAAGATGTATTGTATAACTATTTTGTTTTAATAGATAATTTTAGAAATTAGTCAAAAATTATGTGTCTTTTGGTCGACAAAGTCATCTATACAAAGTGAAAGGTCATCTAATTAATTAAGATGAATTAATGAAATGAATACTTATTTATTAGAATTAGTTAGTTTTATATTTGATTAAAAAATAAATTGTTAATATTCTAATATATATATATATATAATGATACTTAATTTTTAAAGTGTTCGAATTGCCGGGTCGAGAGCCGTGGTTAATTTGGATATATATGTGAGATTAAATGAATACTTGGGTCGGATTGTGGGTTGACCCGCCAATAAACTTAAAACGGTTAAAAATAAAATTAAAAATGTTATATGTATGTTTCGAAATTGCAACTAACAAAACAAATACAACATTTTAACCAACCAGACTACTAATACTTTTTATTTTAATCTCAACACCAAATTTGATGAAAGAGGGACGTTTTAACAATATAAGCTCAACTTTTTAACTAATTAATAATATATATAATGATGCATAATTTTTAAAGTGTCAAAATTGCCGTGTCAAGAGTTGTGGTTAATTTGGATATATATATGAGAGTAAATGAATATTTGGGTTGGATTGTGGGTTGACCTGCCCATAAACATAAAACGGTTAAAAACAAAAATTAAAAATATTATATGTATGTTTTGAACTTGTAACCTAACATAACAAGTACAACCCTTTAACCAACTAGGTTAACAATAATTTATATTTTAAATTTATCACCAAATTTGATGAACGCGAGACATTTTAACAATATAAGTTCAACTTTTTAACTAACTAATCTATCTATATATATATAATGATTCTTAATTTTTAAAGTTTCTGGATTACTGGGTCGAGAACTGTGGTTAATTTGAATATATATGTGAGAGTAAATGGATACTTTGGTCGAATTGTGGGTTGACCTGCCCATAAACTTAAAACGGTTAAAAATAAAATTAAAAATGTTATATGTATGTTTTTAACTTGCAACCTAAAAAAAAAGTACAATCCTTTAACCAACTAGGCTAATAAGACTTTATATTTTAAATTCAACACCAAATTTAATTAACGTGGAACGTTTTAACAATATAAGCTAACTTTTAACTAACTAATCTTTACATATAATGATGTTTAATTTTTAAAGTGTCCAAATTGCCGGGTCGAAACTGTGATTATTTTGGATATATATGTGAGAGTAAATTGATACTTGGATCGGATTGTGGGTTGACCCGCCCGTAAACTTTAACCAAGTGTGATTTAGTTGTGGTTTGCCGAGGGATAATAGACCGATATCAATTGAAAGTGGTTAAAAAAATATGAATCAAATATTTGATTGACCAAGGTGTGAGGTCACGATGCTAAATATTAAAAAATATGAATCAAATATTTGATTGACAAAGTGAAAGTATAAGGTCACGAGATAAGAGATTCATTCGGAACAAATATGTGATGAAATATGTGAGAAAATAAGTTATTTTACCGACGTGAATAAAATATAGAATGAGAGCGTTCTATTTTTTATTTTAATATAATATTTGTGATTTACTAACAATTTCAAACATTCAATACATATTATTATTATTTTTATTAAATTTATTTTATTTATATTTTTATCAGTGTAAATCACACGAGAATTTTTTTAATTAATCATAATAATTAATGTTCAAATGAATTGAAATAATGAATTAGTGTCGTATTTTATGAATATATTTCCTTAATGATATATATCATTATAATATTATATATATATATATATTTGACGCAAATAAATCAAAATCAAGAATTTAAGTAAATGGTTAAAAAATTTTAACTAGTAAAATTTAGAATTTTATATAAAATATTAGTTATATATTATTATTATTTATATATAATTAATTATTTTATACCTAGCAAATTTTAATTTTTTTTTATATTTAAATATAAAATTAATTATAAAATAAAAATAGATAAATAATACTATAAAAAAATTATCTTTATAAAATTCATTATATTAATTTTTTTATTTGAATAAATAATAAAAAAAAAGTTTATTTATAAATATAAATTTATTTTTTTTATAAAAAATAAAATAAAATCCTAAAATTGAAATTATTTATAAACACATAAAATCGTAAAATATTATTATCGTAAATTTAATATCGTAATAGTTTACATTTTTAAAATCAAACTCGTTAACTTTTTATGAAATCTTAAAATTGAAAATTTTAAGAATTAACTTGAGATTTTTACGGCATTGGTTTGATGGTAATTAAGTAAAAAATAGTAGTGGAAGAAAATAAAAATTTGTTAAATCTCTTTGTAACATCAAAAAAACAATTGGCGTGATTTCAATAGTACCCGAAAATCCCTTCACGCTTCAAAGCCGCAATCGTAGATTCTTCCTCCCCATCTTCTCCCTCGCTCTAACTTCCTTTTCTTTTTTCTTCGTTCATATTCTTTTCCAAGCCTGTTAGTTCATTCACCAAACCATCTAATTTCTTCCTCATATCATCAATCTCTTTTATTTGAGGATGACTACTATCTCCCACCAAAAAAAAAAAAATGAGTTCTCCCTTTTACTCAACATAGATATACTCGGAATCTTTCCTCATCATAACACGAATTCTAAACATCTCATTCAAATCCCCTACCGCATTATAAACGTTTGACATCAAACATAGTATTCAATGTTCCTAAGTTCAAGTCTGATGACATGATCTAAGGCTAATTCATCTAACTCCACATTCCTATGTATCTTCTAACCACCTAACAAAGCTCTTCCCAAACTGCGCCATCTGGCTTCACATGGGACGGATACACAATTTAACGTTGGGGTGAGCTTGAATTTAGTGTAATAATAATAATAATAATAATAATAATAATAATAATAATAATAATAATAATAATAATAATATATATATATATATATATCAAAAATTTACAGTGTTTAAAAGAGTTGAAACTCTGCAAGTAAAAAATAAACTATGTTCGATATTAGAAAAAGAATTTTGAAGACTTTCACATGATTGATTTTGGATGGTACATATAGTAGATGGAAAACTCTTATTAGTTTAATGGTCTCTTTTTAAAGAATGAAGATATTAATATCTTTTCTTTCTTTGTAATAGATTGATGTTCCATTATTTTAATAAATAATTTTCAAGATTGAATATTTGATTGAATAATTGAAATATAATGTTGAAAAAACATAAAAAAATTAAAATAAATATTTAATCGAACAATTAGAGCACAATGAAAAAAAATAGAAGAAAAAAAAAGTAATACTAATATTATAAATTCTCAAAGTTTTACATTAAATCTAAAATACATAAGATCAATTATAAATATCATATGCATGATTAAATTAATTATTATATCGATTAAGAAAATAAAAATTAGAAGAAAAAATTAAAGAGAAATAAATTTTACCTCTTTTGAGAATTAAAAAATGTTAGGATCGGGATCAATGATAGAGACGGGGTTCTAACTACGTTGAACGCTTACACACACTTCGTTTGTTAGTAACTCTATTAGGAGTTAATATATAGTTTCTATTCTACGCAAGTCATCACAAACTCTTGAACTGAGTTCAAGTGCGGAAAAGTTTGTTTCGACTTGAAACAACACAACATGATTAAAATGATGTGAAAGAGAAGAACATAGTACACGAAAGATGTTTATGGATGTTCAGAGTAAAATCTCCTACGTCACCCCCTTCCTCTCGACCTCGAGAAGGATATTCACTAGAAGATTTGGTTAAATACAACACTTGTACAAACCCAGTCAAACAACCAGGACTTAGTTACAGTCTGTTTTCGAACTCCTAGCACACACACTCTGTTGAACAGAAACAAATTCTGTTAACTTACAATGCTAACCAACTCACACATAATAGGTAGTATGTAATACAATTGTAACACTCTAGAAAACTTGAAAGATTTAAGGAATTTGAGAGTTTGAGAGAGATTTTTGAAGGCAATAGATTGTTCAAGGATTCATAAATCTTGTTGCGTGAAAAGGTAATGAAGCAGGTTGTCATTTGTCTTCTTAAGTAGGAAGATGTCAACGGTTATATTTGCTGCTCAATGGATATATCTACTTCATAAAACATATGTCTTAATCTTGATTGGTTGAGTTCTAGAATAGTACATCACGGAGGATCCTCTTTGATCTTGTATGTACTTGGATGATAATAAGCCAAGATATTCATTAATGTGATTGCAATGTACGAGGATGTGCTGAATGTAGATAGTGCCAAAATATCTTTTATGGGATGTGATAAACGAGGAGCGTATACCTTATATAGTTTGAGACACTTAGGAGTTTTGTCAATATATACTTGGTTTAGCAGTCCTCTACTGTTGAGAAATAGACTGCCAAAAGTTCTTCATCAGTATTTGCACCGAAAAGGAAACAAATGCTGGAGACGTATAAAACTGTCTTTTGATAATACCGGAAATATCCTAATGTAGCACTAAAATGGCAAAATGGTAAAATGCCGGACGTGCTCCAATTTGATGTAAAAACCGAAGTCATAATATAACTTGACACTTATTATATAAAACCGATTATATAATACTGGACGCGTGTTTATATAAAACCGATTATATAAACTACGTGAAGATAAAACCGTACGCGTCCTAGTTTGATATAAAACCGGAAGTCATAAACTACTGGACGAGTGTTTATATAAAACTGATTATATAAACTACCGGACACGTTTTATAAAATACCGAACTGATATAAAACTGGATACATGTTTGTAAAATACCGATTTTACAAACTACCGGAGGAGCTTATTATATAAAACCGATTATATAATACCAGAAGATAAAACCGGACGCATGTTTTGCAAAATACTGATTTGCAAAAATACCGGACGCGTCCCTTAATATAAAACCGATTTTAAAAATACCGGCTACGCTTCAATATAATATCGAAACCCAAACTACCAGATACACGTCTTCATAAAATGCCGATTTACAAAATGCCAATTTGCAGAATATTGGACGCGTGTTTATATAAAGCCGATTATATAAACTACCAGATATGTTAAATATAATACCGAAGTGCTAAATAACCGGATACGTCTTCACAAAATGCCAATCTTCAAAATACCGATTTGTAGAATAATATCGAAAGCCTTTTGGCATAATACCGGACTTTGATCAAAGACCGTCTTTAATCAAATGTCAGACATCTTTTCTTTCCGGTTTTCTTTAATCTGCATAGAATTAAATTAACACAATTAAGTTCTTATTTAATAGCTAATTAACACTAATAATTAATTAACTATTTTTACTTAACAATTTCTCCCTTTTTAATTATTTAAACTAAATATTCAAAACATGATAATTTTATAATCTTTCGCTAATTGTTTTAAGTTAATTAACTACTTTAATCTAAAAATTTCTCCCCCTTTGATTGTTTAGAATAAATTATCAAATCCCGTTATCTATTTCTTTAGAAATTTCTCCTTTTTTGATTGTTTTATTCTAAAACTATCAAAACCAATAAATTACAAAAACATCATTTAACATGCATCATTTTGAATTTTCTTGTTTGATAACCGAAACAAGGAATATAGTAAGTCAAAAACCAAGTGTTTAACAACATCATTTTAATGAATTCATAATTGAAAGACATAAAGGAAGACATAAATGAAAATAGAGGTTTAGCGTCTCCCTCATGAAGTTCTCTTGTTGATGTCATCTCTCACTCCGACCATAAAAGTGCTGCTGGGTTGACCCCAGTATTACGCCCACAACCACGTCCCCTTGATGATGATGGAGTAGGTACATCGTCAATAGTAGAGCCATCGCTTTGACATAGCCTACGTGTGGAGAGAGTGCAACATGGAATTTCTAGTTGATGTGCCATATGTTCAATGGTCAGGTTGTCTTCCTCATACTCAGTTCGTTTAGCAGCCTCTGTGGACACATTTTCTTCATCTTGAAACCTTTGAGATACTACCTCTTGTTCTCTCAGTCTTTCAGCATCAACATCATTGTGACACTTGGCCATTTCCATTATTTGTGACGTGAGAACTTCAATGGCAGACTTGGTTTTGTTATGGAGGTGGAAGGATTTACTGTGAAGATTAAAGGATTTCTTGAAGAGGGGTTCCACCTTGCCGAGATCTTGTTGCATTTCATTTTGCTCTTGTCGGTGTAAAGACAACTTTATACGTCTCCAATATTTGTGTCCTTTATGGTTCAAAGACTGATGAAGAACTTTTGGCAGTCTATTTCAACAGCAAAGGACTGATAAACCAAGTATAGATTGACAAAGCTCCTAAGTGTCTCAAACTACATAAGGTGTACACTCCTCGTTTACTAAGATATTTTGGCACTCTCTACATTCATCACATCCTCGTATATTGCAATCACATCAATGAATATCTTGACTTATTATCATCCAAGTATAGACAAGATCAAAGAGAATCCTTCCTGATGTACTATTCTAGAACTCAACCAATCAAGATTAAGACAAATGTCTTATGAAATAGATATATTCGTTGAGCAACAAATATATCCGTTGACATCTGTCTGCTTAAGAAGACAAAGGAAAACTTGCTTCATTACATTTTCACGCAACAAGTTTTACGAATCCTTGAACTATTAATTGCCTTAAAAAAGCTCTCTCAAACTCTCAAACTTAAAAAAGCTTTCAAGTTTTCTAGAGTGTTACAACTGTATTATATACTACCTATTCTGTGTGAGTTTGTTAGCATTGTAAGTTGACATAATTTGTTTATGTTCAATAGAGTGTGTGTTCTAGGAGTTCGAAAATAGGCAGTAACTAAGTCCTAGTTGTTCGACTGGGTTTGTACAAGTGTTGTATTTAACCAAATCTTCTAGTGAATATCATTCTCGAGGTCGAGAAGAAGGGGTGTTGTATAAGCTTTTACTCCGAATTCATAAATATCTTTCGTGTATTGTGTTCTTCTCTTTCACATCATTCTAATCTTATTGTGTTGCTTCATGTCGAAACAAGCTTTTCCGCACTTGAATTCAGTTCAAGAGTTTGTGACGGTTTGCGTAGAATAGAAACTAGATATTCACACCTAATAGAGTTACTATCAAATGAAGTGTGTGCAAGAGTTCAACGTAATCAGACCCCATCTCTAACGTTGATCTCGATCCTAACAAGTGGTATCATAGAAACTAGTTTCTATTCTCAAGCGTTCGAATATCATCATGACTTCTTTCACCAAGCCCCCCATGTTCAAAAGTGAAGACTTCATTGATTGGAAGCTACATATGAACGTGTATCTAATCTGTTGGGTCAAATTATTTTGACTAAGTGTTGAAATAATTTAACCACTATTATTTTGATGATGAAATAACTTATGAGTTTTGATACAGGTGTATTGAGACAATATGTTATAAGACTTGGATCTAATGAGGGTCATTAGACCGTTTTTGATTTTCATTTGCATAGAATTAGACGTATAGTCTAACTCATCGGAGTTAGATGTGTAGTCTAATAGACGTGTAATTAGACGGATGGTCTAATGAATTCACGGAATTAGACGTAAGTATAATAGAATTAGTCGTACGGTCTAACTCATCGGAGATAGACGTGTAGTCTAATAGATGTAAAGAATTAGACGCAAGTATAATGAATGCACAGAATTAGACGTAAGTCTAATAGAGTTAGACGTACAGTCTAACTTATTGGAGTTAGACGTGTAGTCTAATAATTGTAAAGAATTAGACGAAAGTCTAATGAATGCACGGAATTAGACGTAAGTCTAATAGAATTAGACGTACAGTCTAACTCATCGGAGTTAGACGTGTAGTCTAATAGATGTAAAGAATTAGACGGATGGTCTAATGAATACACGGAATTAGACGTAAGTCTAATATATTCGGAATTAGACGGGTAGTCTAATTGATATTCGGAATTAGACGTACAGTCTAACTCATCGGAGTTAGACGTGTAGTCTAATATATTTGTAATTAGACGGACAGTCTAATTGATGCGGAATTAGACGTGCCAGTCTAATGTTTATTGAATAGTTAGATGCGTGGTCTAATTAATAAAAGTTAGACATGCGCCTAACTCCTTCAGACAAGTCTGAGGTAGAACAGGAATTAGACGTGCAGTCTAACTCAGTGGAGTTAGACGTACCGGTCTAATGGTTATTGAATAATTAGACGTGTGGTCTAATTAATGAAAGTTAGACGTGCGTCTAACTCCTTCAGATAAGTCTGAGGTAGAACCGGAATTAGACGTGTAGTCTAACTTAGTGGAGTTAGACGTACCGGTCTAATGGTTATTTAATAATTAGACGTGTAGTCTAATTAATGAAAGTTAGACGTGCGTCTAACTCCTTCAAACAAGTCTGAGGTAGAACCGAAATTAAACGTGAAGTCCAACTTAGTGGAGTTAGACGTACCGGTCTAATGGTTATTAAATAATTAGACGTGTAGTCTAATTAGTGAAAGTTAGACGTGCGTCTAACTCCTTCAGACAAGTCTGAGGTAGAACCGGAATTAGACGTGTAGCCTAACTCAATGGAGTTAGATGTACCGTCTAATGGTTATTGTAATTAGACGCGAGTCTAATTCTATTCGACCAGGCGGTCTAATAGACGTTTTCCTATTAGAAGGAGATGACTTATTTCATTAGACTGATTTTCATAATCCATCTAACTGAAATACGTCTAATGCTCAGTTTAAGCAGTACGCTTGAATCTAGCATTTCTCCTACCCACGTGCTATAGGTGTACTCTACTTCTGCTCCACTTTCTAGTGAAGATTAGTACAACAGCTATACGCATCCAATCAAGGAATGCCACGTAAGAGAATTTTTCTCAAATTACTTGTTTTGCAGATACATCCCTGATGGAATATTCGGCGCACTACCAGTGATGTACGGCCACGATCCTTGTGCTCAGAACCTGCTGTGTACAATGGAGGCTTTCCAATGAAAGAGTGCCACGTATCATTCTTGAAGATTCGACCATTAACTCCTGCTTAGTATTTAACAAATCCTAAGGACAATGGACGAAGCACCTTACTAGTGATCTTGTGCCTTAACAAGTCGAACGAACAAGCAATCTGATTTTGCAGAGAGAGAAACTACTCAATCATCTTGCTTACTGAACTTATTCTTCGAAGCTTCTTTCTGATTGTACTGTGTGTGAATCGAGAGAGAGAGCTAGAATCAAAACACCTTTAGCTGAGTGATATTCTTCATCTTGTAATTGAACAGAAAGTGTTCTGTTCAATAGTTAGCTAAGTGTGTGTGTAAACTATATTTGATTCTAATCATATTATAGTGAATCCTTCCGGTATTTGGAAGAAGGGATGACGTAGGAGAGTTTCTCCGAACATCCATAAACAAACTGCTGTGTTCTTCATTTCTGTCATCTTTTCATATTTCATCTTGTGCTTCAAACCCAAGTAAACAATTCCGCCTTGAATTCGTTTCAAGTGTTTACACAAGTTTGCGTACAATAGAAAACGAATTAAATCCCTAATAGGATTTCTTTCAAACTGTTTTTCATAAGCCTTCATCCTTAGCCAGACCCCAGTCTCTATCGATAAAGCCAATCCTATCATGATCTCACTAAATGATGACCTGTGGTATGTCATTACTAACGGCCCGATCAAGATTGAGAAGGAAAGATGTGATTGGACCAATGATGATAGAAGGAAGAACAACCTTGATAACTTTGTCAGAAACACTATATACAGTACTCTAGATAAAAACAATTTTGCAAAGATCAGAGCATGTGCCACTACCAAGGAAGTATGGGAGAAGATCATCCATCTAAATAAGGGTAATTAACAAACTAAAGAGAACAAAATCATGGTGGCCACTCAGAAGTTCAACAATATCAAAATGCGACCCGGAGAAACGATTGACGAATTCGATGAACATTTCACCAACATCGTAAATGAACTTGCCATCTTGGGAAAGGTCTATGGGAACAAGGAGATCATAGTCAAGGCATTGAGGGATCTTCCCAATGCATGGGAGGTTAAGACAACCGTGATGAGGGAGTTGAGAAACCTCCACAAGATGTAGCAGCATGACTTGTTCGACGATTTGAATGCCTATGAGTTCGAGATGAACTCAAAGAATGAAGATAAACTATCATCCTCGAACGTAACTAGGGAGTTGGTGTCATCTGTGGAACCAGTAGTCCCTTAACCTATCAAGTCAGCTGAGCAGTTTAATGAAGATGCAATGGCCTTACTCGTGAAGAATTTTGGTAGATTAATGAAGAAAAATCAATCCAACTCATCTTATCATAACAACAACAACTTTAATGACTACAAGGATAACATTTTCTGTTTTAATTGTGATACTTTAGGTCACTACAAGTCGGAATGCCAGAAACCAAGAAAAGATGACAAGAAGCCAACTGATCAGAAACCTATGGAGGATTATAAACCATTCAAGCATAATAAGGATCAGAAGGAAATGGTGGTAGAAGAGAGCAAAAGCAAATGGGCTCAAAGTGACTCTAACAATGATGAAGAATTCAGGTGTGTTATGGCTAACAATGAAGTGGTATTTGACTTTGCCTCCGAAGAGTTCACTCGAGACAATATGATTACTGCATTGAGTACAAGAAATTGTCCATCCTCGCTTCAACTCAACCAAATAATACAATCCGAGAAATAAATGAACTATCCTATAAGAACGAGAAGCTCAACGAGACAGTTCATCTGTTAACCAAAGAAAATGAGAGAAAAAACTACGCGATTGCTGCATGGACTAAGTCTGGGATACGATCAACCAGATGACAAATCATCAGAAGCCTTCCAATTGTATGTTTGGACTAGGATATGACAACAGAAACCCAGACAAGTCATGCAAGGAGTTGAAACCCAATAAAGGCAAGTTTCCTTCCATAAATTTTGTCAAGAGTATCTTAACTGACATTCCAGCAAGTCACGATGCAAATGAGTCATCCATTAAAAAGGAATTAAAATATGTGGAGCCAATCGACAAGTCACGGTGCCTTAGTCCTAAGAGAAGGAAAGCCAACCGATTGGTTGGACATGAACATGCCAAGCGTTCAAAGAGGTATTATCAAAACTCATCATCAAAACATTATGCCTCATCTAAAGGCAGACAGAGAGATGTCAATCTCAATGTAAGTAGATTTATTAAGACTAACATATGGAGATTTATCAAGATAACACAAGTATAGATCCCCAAAGAACTGATCAACCGTGGACCCAATTAAATATGGGTACCAAAAGGTGTAAATAGTTTTATTTTACAGGGTAAAAAAGTCAGATACCTAGAAGATTCAGAATAGTATTTGCATATTGGATGCTCAAGGCACATGACCAGAAATAGAAAGCTCTTTACCGATATTGTGAAGGAATCTAGACCAAGGATCACATTTAGTGACAACTCCAAGGGTAAGACTGTGGGCAATGATAATATATTCCATGGTAACTTCACCATAAACAACGTGCTACTTGTTGAAAATCTATGTTATAACATATTTAGTATAAGTCAAATGTGTGATATAGGATATACTTTTGAATTTCATAAGCAATCATGTTTAGTTAAGATTCAACAGGGAAGTACCTTATTGATAGAGTATAGGATAGGTAACATGTATAAGGTTAACTGGAAAAATAAATCACCCAACCCTATTTGCATGATAGATAAGAACAGTTAAAATTGGCTTTAGTATAAGAGACTAAATCATTTAAACTTTAAAACTATTAATTTTATTTGTTCTAAAGAGCTAGTTGAATGTTTTTCTAAATTAATATTTTCTAAAGATAAAGTTTGTTCTTCTTGCTAGATAGGAAAACAAATCAAGTCAATTTTAAAAAGTAAATGTAAAATTCAATCTGAAAGATGTTTATAACTCTTGCATATGGATCTTTTCGGTCCAGTTAAAGTAACCAGTTTAGGAGGCATGAACTATACATTAGTAATAATTGAAGACTACTCTAGGTTTACTTGGGTTATTTTCATAGCATCTAAAGACCAATTTATACCTAATTAATTAAGATGCTTAAAAGAGTATAAAATGAAAAATAATAAGTGTTAATAAAATTAGAAGTGATAGGAGTACTAAGTTCACTAATAGGACTTTATCTTCTTACCTTGAGGAATTTCGGTATTAGACACGAGTTTACTACTGGTAGAACTCCACAGAAAAACGGTTTGGCTGAAAGGAGAAACAAAATCCTTAAGGAGGCAACTAGATCAATGATAGTTGACTCCGTAGTGACTCAAAAGCTTTGGGTAGAGGCTATTAACACAATATGTCATACTCAAAACCGGTCAATGATTAATAATAGATTTAACAAAACGCCTTATGAAATTTACCATGGCAAAGCCCTTAATGTTAAATATTTTAGGATTTTTGGTTAAAAGTGTTATATTCATAACAATGATAAAAATTATTTGACCGTTTTTTATGCCAAATCTGATATTGGTATTATGTTAGGATATTCTGTAGTTAGTAAAGCTTATAGAGTATAAAATAATCGAACTCTAATTGTTGAAGCATCATCCCATGTTTGTTTGATGAGGCTGTCGAAAGTAACACCTCTATATCCATTGATCTGTCTAACAGAATGGAGAATGTCAATCTCAGATCTGATAGCGAAGATGAAGTCCAGGTGTTTCGAAACATTGCTTTTTACCAGACGGTTGAAAATGTTGAAATTCAACAAGATCAACTGCAACTCAACAGGCTATTGAAAGTCTAGATAACACTAAGCAAATCGGTCGGTCAGATCTTAATCAACCAACCGATGAATCAAATCTTGACCAAATAACTAGTTGGTTAGAAAGCATATTAAAACTAAATTTAAAATGGAACAAAAATAATCCTCCAGAGTTAATAATAAGTGACCCCTCTGTACCTCTTAGGACCAGACATCAATCATTAGATGAATTCGCGAACTCGACTTTCATTTCAATGATTGAACCTAATAAGGTCGATGAAGCACTACTCGATCTAGATTGGATTCTTGCAATGTAAGAGGAATTAAACTAGTTTGATAGAAACAAAGTATGGCATTTGGTTTCAAAGCCAACTAAGAAATCTATCATTGGAACCAGATGAGTCTTTCACAATAAAGTTAGTGAAGATGGTTTAGTCACGAGAAACAAGGCTTGACTAGTGGCCCAAGGTTACAAACAGGAGGAAGGCAATGACTTCGAGGAGTCATTTTCTCCTATTGCAAGACTTGAGGCCATTAAAATTTTATAGCATTTGATGATTTAAAAAATTCAAGGTCTTTCAAATGGATGTTAAAAGTGTCTTTCTTAATGGAATAATTAATGAGGAGGTTTATGTTGAGCACCCTCCTGGTTTTAAAAATCCTTCTTTAATAAGTTATGTTTTTAGATTAGACAAAGCATTATATGGTCTTAAGAAATCCCCTAGAGCATGGTATGACACTCTTACTAAGTTTTTATTTGATCATGATTTTACTATAGGATATGTTGATAGGACATTATTCAAATTTGAAAAGGATTCTCATATCTTACTCGTACAAATATATGTTGATGATATTATCTTTGGTTCAACTAACCCCAAGATGTGTGAGAAATTTTCTAAGATGATGACAAATAAGTTTGAGATGAGCATAATGGGGGAGCTAAGCTTCTTCTTAGGCCTTCAAGCTCGTCAACTTGAAGGAGGCATTTTCATCAATCAAGCAAAGTACACAAAGGAGCTGCTAAAAAAGTTCGGCATGTAGAGTTTCTCCGCTGCCTCAACACCAATAAGCTCATCAATCAAGATTAATAAGGATGAAGATGGTCAAAGTGTTGACATAACTGCCTATCGTAGGATCATCGACTCTTTTCTCTATCTAACAACTAGCAGAGCATACATTCTCTTTGATGTTGGTGTTTGTGGGAGATTTCAGCCTAATCCTAAACAAACAATATGTAGCTTCTAAAATATTTTTGACATATCTTACAACACTCAAAATGTGGGACTGTGTTATTCGAAGGATTCTAGTTTCAATTTGATTAACTACTCACTCTGATGCAGACTATGCAGGTTGTAAAGTGGACTTGAAAAGCACCAGTAAGACATGTCAATTCCTTGGTGATCGAGTTATTTTTTGGTATAGTAAGAAGTAAACCTTCATACAAACATCAACGGTTGAAGCAGAATATCTTGCCGCTAGAAGTTGTTGTGCTCAGCTACCGTGGATTCAACAACAATTAAAAGATTCCGGTATCCAAATTGCCATAACATACAATCTTGTGTTTCACTCAAGGACCAAGCATATAGATATTAGACACCACTTTATCCGAGATCATGTGGCATAAAAGCATATCCAAGCCACTCCAAGAGACTAAGTTTTCTTACTTTCGAAATATTTTAGGTCTTGTAGACATTAACTAAAATTTTCTAAAATGCGGCATGCACTTAGGGAGAACCTCCTTCATTTTCAAAAATATTCTTATGGCATATGTCTTCATACAAAACCGAGCATGCACTGAGGGGCAAGCCGTTGCTTCTCAAAAACTACTGATGTTGAAATTGTTTTCATAAAAAAATACCATGCATAAATTTAGGGAGAAGAAACTCATAAATGTTTTCATTACATGATTTCATAAAATGCTTGTTTGTATAAATTTAGAAGATAAATAAATTGATAATTTATCCAGACAAATAAAACCAGACAAAAAATATATACAAGGATTTATTGAAATTGAATTTTGTTTGCATCATATCAAGATAATCCAACCCCTTGCCAGTCAAACCGACATGACTGCATACAGAAAAGATAGAAACGAACATTGTTCCATCGGATTCAATCCTTGATCTAATCATCTCGTCTAAGAGTTTCTAGCAGTTTCGCCCTAACCGTGCATTCTATATCCACTTATAATTGACGTCCATGACACTAGACGCTTATCAAGCATTTAATCGAAAATGACTTGAGCTTTTTCCAAATTTCCACATCTAGCGTGCATGTTAATCAATGCATTCTTTATGAATATGTTTGATTGGAAACCATTTGATTCAATTTGATGTTCAACCTCTAGGCCAAATCTTTTGGGGCCAAGGTTAACACAAGAAGATAAAACACCAACACATGTGATCAGATCTGGTTTAATCCCTAGCAAACTTCATTTCATGATAGAGATCTAAAACATTTGTGGCAAGCCCATTTTGAGCGTAACCGGATACCATTGCATTCTAGGAAAGCAGTTCCTTCTTCGCAATGTGGTCAAATAGGTTCCTAGCAGATCGAATCAATCCGCATCAAGCATATATTGTAAGAACAAAATTCACAACAAAAAGGTCAGTTACCAATCCGTACTTCCCAGAGAATCCATAAACACATAACCCAAATGAAGGATTATCACAGCCCGAAACCAATCCCAATAAAGTAAAGGAATTGGTAAGGATGCCCAAATCCCTCATTCTAACAAACAGTCCAGTTGAATCAGCACATTGTAACAAACAACTAACTCCCTCATGGATGGACTTTCATCGAATAGTTGACGTGCACTATCAACCAAGAAGTATCTACAGTACATATAAATAAAAGTGGTCTGCAAAAAAGGGCTCATTCTCATAGGCATGGAAAATTGTCGGGTTTTAGGGAACCTGAACCGGAAATGAACCGAACCGGACCCGGTTTTGCATCTAAAATATGGGTCCATAATTGACCCGAATCAAACCGGTTTTAACCCGACGAGTAACTGACCCGACCCAGACCCTTGGCACTAGAACGGGACAAAATGGTTTGACACTTAATCGACCAAAAAATTAGATTATCTCCCAAGAAGACACAGTAGCCAGACGTCGAACGACGTGTGTTCGATCACCTACCCTAGTTAGTATTAGTGTAAGGCAAGAGGGATGTAATAGAGAATGGAGAAAAATAAAGGCCAAATCAAGAGCTCTTTAAATATACCGAATAATTCTCTTTAGAGCCTCCATGTGAACCTCCCAAGGATCATGCATGAATAGACAAACTTGTTGAATCACATACGTGACATTAGGACGAAAAAACATCAAATAATGCAGAGCACCAGTCAGGTTGCGGTACAAAAGAAGAATCTAACATATGAGAAGAGATTCAAGCCCAAGTTTTGGTATGGTATCAACCGGTGTAGTCGACATCTTACCAGATGACATACCCGCACGTTCTATAATCTCAGACACATACATTCGTTGAGAGAGGAACGTACCATTTTCATGAGGGCTTACCGAAATGTACAAAAAATAATGCAAGGGACCCAAATACTTCATAGAAAATCCCATACTCAAGCTGAAGATGAAGAATCGACGGAGAGAGTTACAGGATGCCATCAATATTATATGATCAACATACATTAACAAGTATGTCATGTGCTTACCCTAGAAAAAAACTAACAATGAGTGATCTGAAACAGTACAGGAAAAATCAAGTGTAGACACAAAATTCGTAAAGTATTTGTTCTAAACTCAAGGAGTCTACTTCAAATCATACAATGATTGCTACAAACGACAAACATGATGATGAAATGAGGAATCTCTAAACCCAAGAGGCTGATGCATGTATACAACATCATCAACAATGCCATGGAGAAAAACATTCCTCACATAAAGTTGGTGAATTGACCATTTATTTGATAGGGAAAGATTGAGCACCAACCAAATAGTAGTCGATTTCACAACATGACCAAAAGTCTCCCCACAATCAATGCCAACCTGTTGAGTTTTTCTGTCACTTACAAAATGGGCTTTATGCCTCTTAAAAGAACCATCAACACAATCTTTTTGAGTAAAGACCCATAAAGAATAAGTAATATTAGCATCACTTGGATAGGGAACCAACTCCCATGTCTTATTAACAATTAAAGCATTAAACTTTTCCTGTATAGCTAACTTCCGGTTTGGATCCTATAGGGAAGCTACAAGGTTTACGAGGTAAATGTGATTTAGACCCATCAGATAGAAGGTTAAAAATATGTTTGGGCCAAAACACCCTCGCTGACTTCGAGTGACCACTCGAAGAGAAGAGGGAGGATAGATGGGAGGGGGAGCGAAAGGGGGAGGAGGTACAGATAAAAGTATATACTAATGATGAATCACATACGATGATGGAGGATCATCGAGAAAATCATACAAGAGTGGAGGAGACTGAATTTCAATAAAAATAAAACGAGACTCATCAAAGATGACGTGACGAGAAATAATAATTTTAACATTTAATATGTCAAAACACATATAACCTCGGTGATTCGGTGGGAATCCAAGAAAGACACATGGGCTAGAATGTGAATGAAGATTATGAATCGTCGTAGATGAAAATAGAGGGTAAAATAAACACCCAAACACACGTAAATGGTCATACATTGGATCTTTGCGTTATGAATGTTGTAAGTTGTAACGGAGTAACGTATACCATGTGTTTACGCGGAAGAATATTTAGGATGTATGTGGCCATTTAGAGAGAATGATTCCAAAATGAGGTGGGTATATTAGCATGATTGAGTAATATACATATAATATTATTGATAGTACAAAATTGTATCTCGACCTCGCCGTTCTAAGACAAAGTGTGAGGACGTGAGAAGCAAAAAGTCATTTCATGCGTGGACGCAAATTCCTAAACGAATGATTATCAAATTCCCTCCCATTATCACAATTAAAATGTTCTCTAACCCTCTCAAATTGGGTTTTGATGAGTGTCTGAAATTGTGAGAAAGCATTAAACACTTGGGATTGATGAGATAAAAGGAAAGTCCTCAAAAAAGACGAAAAGTCATCGAGAAATAAAACATAATATCTATGATTCATAGAACTTAACACAGGAGACGTCCATACATCACTATGAATAATATGAAACGGTAACAAAGAAATAGAAGTAGGAGCCTTAAACGATAAATGAACATGATTTCCCCCTATTTAATCTATTTAATCTAGGAGATTCAAAACTAGAGTTATTAAGATGAGCCATGAGACTATGCCACAAGGATTACGATAAAGAAGCAAAAATAGAAGACGACACCTGACTCCTAATTATGACCAAATATAGATCCCCCAATTGTCACATCTCATTAGACGCGTCCTCGTCCAAAAATCCTTAAGAGAAAAGCTAAAAGGATAAAACTCAACAAACACAGAATTATCCGTAGTGAATTTACGAACATAAACTTGATTTATAACAAAAGCAGGAGCATGAAAAAAATTATTCAAGGTAAGTATAGGATTCGAAGAAGATAGTGGAATGCCCAATACCCAAAACCGGAATTGTATTACCATTACCTACAAGAATATTAAGTTTAAATCTTGAATTGAAATAAAGCGAGAGAGTACCTTGTTGAGGTGTCATGTGGGAGGTCATACTAGTGTCCATGTACCATGTCGGATTAAGAGACGTAATACCAAGGGTATACATTATCTAGAATATTTGCATTTAGATCCTCTTCTTGGCTCTATTGTCTGGAGGAAAAAATGAAACTGACCCCCTTCTGAAGCTCTCCATGAACAATTATCTCATAAAATCGCTTCTCCAGCAAATGAAAATGACGATTCCTCCCGCTGACAATATCAAAGAAGCCCCCTCCTGATGCTCCCTTTCTCCTTCATTTTCCATCACTATAGTATTCTAGCTCCCCCCTCAAAGAAAAGAAAAAATACAATTTCCCTAAAACTCTCTAACCTCGGGAAAAATCAAACTTCTCTATTGTTGGTCCCCTCTACTTATTGAGAACGTCTTCAAGTTAACGTCTAAAACTCCGTTAACCATTTCACCTTCAAGAATGCATGAGCTGAAACCGCGTCAACTTGGATGTCTACTTCTCTTTTGTCTTAACTATGTTTTATTTATTTTTTTGGGAAAAACGACTCAGCGTCATTTCATTAAAAATTCCCAAAAACAGGAAAAAAAAACCATGAGTTTAAGAGATCATTCTAGACAGGCCTAGAATGATTTTGATGTCGTCACATTCTGAATAAAGCTAAAAAGCTAAAAATGTAAATGAATTATCTGTTTACAATGCTTTCAATTCAAGTGAGTTTAAAAAATGGTAAACTCTAGTTCCTGCTCCGTGCTTGAATTCCTCTCCACGTTCTCGCGAGGGCGCTGCAATCCGATACAATATCTTTCCATAACTCGGCAACGCTCCTGCGGGTTCTGCCATATACCCTTGCGTTCCGTTCTTGCCAAATGTTATACACCACTGCTCCAAAGTCGCACTTGAACACGCTTGTTGCAAATCTATTTCCCTTGGCTTTGAGTAGTGTTGCTTCTTTGATTTCATTCCATTCGCTCGGGAAACTAATCAGCTCCAAGCTTTTATAGAATCTGTCCCAAAGCTCCAAAGCAATACAGTAGCTCCCGTATAGGTGATCTATAGTTTCTTCATTTCCTATGCATAGAAGATAGTTTGCGTCCGGTATGCTCATATACTTGTTGAAACGATCACGAGTGTTGAGTCTTTCTTAAAAGGCGAGCCATAGGATGAACTGGTGTCGAGGGATAATCTTCGTTGACCATATAAGAGGAGCCCATTCTACTTTCTGCGCTTTTTCCCGGATTACCTCCCATATTTTCTTCAATACCAGCTTCCCACTGTCCTCAACTTTCCATTCATGAATATCCAGTCTGTCGTGTAGTTGTATGTTACTTATATGATCAAGTATCCTCTTTTCTTCTGGAATTCTTCTCAAGAGCAAGTTCTAATTCCCGTCTTTGATGTCTCTGATTTTCGCTTTTGTGTAGTCCCTTTTGATACGGGTATTTTGAAACTCCTCCTTGTTGATGATAGACTGGTTTTCGAACCAGGAGTCGTGCCAGAATAAAGTGCTTTTCCCGTTCTCTAGTCGAATGTCATAAAGATCTGCAATATCTCTTCTTAGTTTATGAATCTTTTTCAAAGACCATCTCATACCTTCGTGAATTTTACAGGTCCAGATGCTGGTTTTGTGTTTCATAAACCTCGTATGAACCCATTTGATTCATAGTGACTCCTGATTGCGCTCCAAAGCCCACATATGCTTGAAGGTTAGAGCTTTGGTCCACTTGATACAGTTCTTCAAGTCGATGCCTCCCTCGTCCTTCGTCTTAACTATGTTTGCTTCAGCGGAAGAAAGGGCCGTCAAAACCGTCTACCCATTTGCCGGTAAAAGTTAGAGAATGAATTTATTTAACTTCTTAACTTTAACCTTTCCTTTTTATACAAATTAGCTTAAGTTATTTTAATTTTTCCTGCAAAATAATAAGCCAATATTAATATGAACAATATATATTTTTTCTAATTTATTTATTTTGTTTGGTTTATTTAACTTGTCAATTTATTTATATTTTATTAAAATAGTCCTGAATTTAATTATTTTAGAATTTGGTTAATACAACAAAATAATTTCATTAGTTCGGGATTATTTAAAATTATAATTCGGGAGTAAAAAATGAGTGTTTACACTTTTATTAACGAGCAAATTTTTGAGATTATAGTTGATGATGTTGGTGGTTAAAATTAAGGTAACCAAGTCATTGAGATTATAGTTGATGGTGTTGGTGGCTAAAATTAAGTAAGCGATATGATATATATTTTGTAATTTTGGTGAAATACAATATATTTGATATACATTGGATATACATTGTTCAATTCCATCGTAAAGACTTATTGTCAAGACTTGTTTAAGTTGATATTCTATTAATAAAAAATACAAGAATAATAATGTTTGATTTGAGAAATAATGTAGTAAAAATGTGTTGATATTATGAGATGTAAATGTGCAACCGGAAATAAATATTTAAACGAATTCAGCCAAAGATGCTTGAAATATTATAATTTTTCTTTTGTCGAAATTATGTGACATAGTGAATATTTATTTGGTTAAATATTTTAATATTTTTTATAGAAATAATGTGATGAAATAAATATTTTAATTGATTAAATATTATAACTTAGGTAGAGATTACGTGAAAATGATTTAGGTATGAATAAACATTCTAATATTTTGTATAGAAAATATGATTTATTTAATTAAATATTTATAATACAATTATCTTATTCATTGTATGATAAGTATAGCAAAAGAAATTTTTTAAAAGATTTGTGTGACAATTTTTTAATATAAAAATATTTATTTAAATCATATAAATATGTGTGATTTAAAAAAACTACCAACACAAATATGGGGTAAATACTTTTATTGATTACATAAAAATTATTGTGCATATTATGATAAATAAAAGAAAATTCATTGCTAGAGAAATATGTTCTCTACAAAAGAAAATATTGCGTGACTTAATAAAGAGAAATAAAATAACAAGAAATGTCTTTTTTATATTTACTAATTTGGTATTCAAATTGATCTTTCAATTATGAGGATTTTAAAATCAAGAAACATGTCATTTCTCTTACATTATTTTCATATATATTTGAAGAACTAATGCCTTTTAAAATTAATTTTATTAAATAATTGAACAAGAATATTTGATTTATAAAAACTTTGTATAACTTATAATAAGGTTTATAATACTTGGATGCAAAATTTGATTATATTTTGATTTGAACTGAAAAGTCAATTATTGTAACAATTGTGTGTATCATAAAGAGAATAAAAATAGTTATTTAAATATGTATATTTATACGATCATTTTATTGTTAAAAATTATGATAAAAATAATTATATCAAATAAGGAAGTGAGTTACACTAAATAGGGTATCAAGAAAAATTTTACGTCTACAAGTGAATATGTTTACACTTGAAAGTGCAACTATATGGGTGGAAATCTTCTAACAAAATTATGATTAATAGATTAAGTGATATAATCTATATTCATAAATTTTTGAGATTTGTCAAAAATACATATTTTTGTGAAATATGTAATCATTTACAAGAAGGAATAATAGTTCAAAGACATTTTTGTCTACTAGTTATCCATGTAAACAATATTTTTCACAAGATAAGTATGTATTAATGACCATCTTTATTAGAAACTATTACAAGATAGTCTAAAATGAAATTTCTAATTATTGTGATAGTAATTTAAAATTTGACATACTTAGAGTTAGTGACAAGTCTGGACATACAAGTTTTAGACTATTGTCACCGGATGATGTTTGACCCGTGTGGCACTAGGATAGATCGATTTAGATTCTAGCTTGTATGCCTTTTTAGACAATGCAAGAAGAGTTTAGAGAGAAAAAGAATTACAATGTAATTATTTTGAGGTACTTATAAGACTTATGACGTACTAATTTAAGGATTGCCTTCCCAAATCAAAATAATCACACTGATTTTGGATATCCCTTCCTTAACTAGAATATCCCTTCTTAAATTAGAATATCACTTCTTAAACTAGAATATCCCTTCCTTAACTAGAATATCCCTTCTTAAATTAGAATATATCTTCCTTAACTAGAATACTCCTTGAGTTGGCCTACTTAAATGATTGGGCCTCCCCTTGGGCTAAGAATATTAGCGTACTGTGTGGCCAAGACTTTAGTGAACCTCAACATCCCCTTGAATGGTTCGTGACACTAACTGTAACATTCTCCCCCACCTAAGTCATGGCTGTCCTCGGCTCAACCTTCGATCGATACTCTTCAATCTTCTACCTGAATTTCCACAAGTGATATTTTCTTTCCCAATAATTCTCGGTACCTGATATACCTTCTCCCAACGCCGCTCGATTTTAAATGCTCTCTCGTATCTGCAGACAAGCCTCTTGAGAAAATATTGTAGAGACTTACGTTGATGCATTAGTAATTTCCTCATTCCTCGATCCCCCTCCTTGAACCCGACTGCATGCCACTTCAGATCTGCCAATTTCTTCATCTTCTTAATGTCTTATTCAAAAGATGCCTGAGCAAGATTTTCTTCCTTTTCTAAGGATTTCGAGAGAGTGAAGGCGGACTGACTTTGACCAATGTAACATGTCCAAAATTTGTAGAGTAGACGGTTGTGTGATGTCTTTGGCCTTGAACCCTCGAAGGCCTCCAAACACGCTATCTAGACTTCCTTGGGTACTTCCTCTTTTCCCTTGAACTCGTCTCCATCATCCATCCTAGAAAAAGTGGCAAATTTATCATTCCCACGTTTACGACCTCGGTTAAACAGCATTGTCGAAAGCATGCCCATTCCCTCTTATTCTCTTTTTGTTGTTATCTCACTAGTCTTCCATGATAAAAATTAATTAAGGAATCATAATAATGCATTATACAAGCATGTACTTGATCGAACCATTGTAGTCCCATCACTACATTGTAGTCATCCATAGGGACTAACGTAAACAAAATTGTTCCATTCTAGTCTCCGATCCTAGTATGCACTCCCCTAGCCTCCCCGACCACAAGCTTGGCTATTGTATTCACAGAGTTGACCGTCTCTCTCATTGGGTTGATGCGAAGACCCAACGCTTTAGCCACTTCTTCACGCATGAAGTTGTGAATAACTATAGTATCTACTAGTGCTTTGAAGTGTCTTCTCCCAATTAAGGCATCCACAAACATCAAGCCCCTCTTTGTCCCCTTGATCAGTTCTGTAACACTAGCCTTCACAATATTGAGCAATTTTAAGGATCATATTTGAGTCCGTTCTTCCTCATCATAGGACTCAGTTTCTCAAACTGTTTCAACCTTTTTACTTTCGAACGGGTACATGAACTTTATGTGGTTGATAGCACCACAAATGTGACAAGTTCTTGGCTTACCCGATTCATAAGTGTTCTTCCCAAATTGTTGTTTGACTACCACTTCTTGGGTGGGAGGTCTCCCCCACCTTTATCCTCATCATCTCTAATGAACATCGTCCTGTCCACATGCACCTTGAGCTCAATCAACCTCTTCGCAACCACAATTGCCTCAGTGACATTCTACACCTTGGCTCTTTGTAGTTCTAACTGTGCTCAAGTTTTTTGGCCGTTAACAAACATGAACAGAGCCTCCTATTCCGTTAAACTAGGTAACTCAAGTATAAATTCTTGGAATCCTTCACATACTCCTTGATGGTCCTATTGTGCACAAGTTAACTTAGTCGCTTCCGTGCTTCAAAATTGGCGTTCTTTGGGAAGAATTGGCGCTTGAACTATCTTTAAGTCTTCCCATGTTTCCATCCTCAACGTATCTCATTCAATGTCTATTTCACGTCTTCTCCACCACAATAGAGCCATCTTTATTAAGAAGAAAGGGTCGTCTGCAACTTGGTGCGATCGTCAAGTATGCTTGATGACTAAAAATACTGTTCCATGTTCCAAGGGAAGTCCTCAAGTTCCCTTGCACTCCTCAAGTCTTTTAACGGAGTTGTCTTGGGAACATCCATTAAATGATGTGCCGCACCTTGATGTTCCCCTCCATTCCACCCAATTTGACCATCCATCGCATCGAGCCTCCCCATCATTTTCCTTCGGAGAGTGTCGATAATCTCTTGGGCTTTTCTTCGGATTGTCTCAAGTACTTCCTTCTGGATATCATTAACCACTCCTCGAATCGATCCTACACTTTGTCACAAACTACGGTTCGAATTGTTAATGATCCCCATGACCTCATTCTCCAACTTTTCACTTTTTTCATCCAACACTATCACTCTATCGGCCGCCGCACTAAACACTTCGTGATTTTCTTGGTGCTTGCTCATGCCTTCTTCAAGTCGGGTCACCCGCGATTCCATGGCAGCATCTCTCTCAACGGACTTATCCCTCTTAGATCCCTTGTCCTTATGTTGGTTGGTTGGAACCTTAGTGATGATAGTACCTGAATCCATCTCTTACAGCTTGAATGCGGAAGCACAACCTTACTTTGATACCACTTCTCACGGGATGAAATTATACCCGTGTGGCACTAGGCTAGATCGACTCAGATTCTAGTCAGTAAGCCTTTTTAGACAATGCAAGAAGAACTTAGAGAGATAAATAGTATGAGAATAAGAATTGAATCGAAAAAATACTTTGTAATTACAATGTAATACCTTTGAGGAATTGATTTGACTTTAACGTAGTAGTTTAGGGATTGCCTTCCAATT
This sequence comes from Impatiens glandulifera, assembly GCF_907164915.1. Classification (NCBI taxonomy): domain Eukaryota; kingdom Viridiplantae; phylum Streptophyta; class Magnoliopsida; order Ericales; family Balsaminaceae; genus Impatiens; species Impatiens glandulifera. The sequence goes on along the minus strand of NC_061862.1, from coordinate 127,037,625 downwards.
ACAAATTAATTACACTAATTTAGTATGTCCCTTCATTAACTAGAATATCTCTTCTTAAATTAGAATATCCCTTCTTAAACTAGAATATCCCTTCCTTAACTAGAATATCTCTTCTTAAATTAGAATATCTCTTCCTTAACTAGAATACTCCTTGGGTTGGGCCTACTTAGACGATTGGGCTTCTCCTTGGGCTAAGAATATTAGCGCACTGTGAGGCCAAGACATTAATGAGCCTCGACATCCCCTTGAATGAGTAGCGACACTAATGGGCCGTAACATTATACTCTCTAATAGAGTTATCAAATTTGACTATATTATTTAATGATAATTTGTGGATCCATTAACCAAACTATTGAATAGAGAGTTAGTTTGCAATATTTTGAGATATTAACTTACTATAAGTTAGTATGAAACAAAACTCAATCTATACAGACTAGAGATCTCAAGAACTATTAAATAGGACTATCTAATTGTATTGACATGAAATATTATTGTTGAGTATTAATCCTATAATAAAATAATATATATTTTGACGAGGATAAACAAATCGTTTTTGATGATTATTTGTGAGTAAAGAAATCACATATGTGAGAGAGAAATATGGTCGCTTTGAATGAATTGCACCACTCAATTTTAGACCCTCTCACAAAACCAGACACGTGTTCCATGACCAAAACGGACATAAACAGGAGAGTTTGACATGTATCAAGAAATATTCTATGTGAAAGTGTGTAACTATTTACACAAAAAACAGAATAGTTCAAGATGCCACATACCTATTATATGTATGATTCAACCGTTGAACATACACCAAATAAATCTTTATATTTTCATTCATGTGGGGAATTGTTGAAATTTAAAATATATAAATGAATTTCATTATTTGAAAGGAAATGAGAGTACAAAATAATAGGTATATCTTAAAATAAAATTAAAATGATGAATTTGTCTAACACTTAAAAAACGTAACAAAATAAAGTGTTTTTGTTGAATATTTTGAATTGAATCCAAACAAGGCATAACAGTGATCTTTTAAAGGTCATTGTTGTTACAATGTATGATTTGTATTAGATTAACTTTTGGATTTTATTTTGTATTTAATTTTGTGGATTTTATTTATGAATTATATTAACTCCATTGATTATATGCATTAAATATCAAATTAATTAGGAAGATGTTTTGTCTTTTCTTTAAATATATAGGTTTAATTTTCCAGCAATTCCAAATCACATATTCCACATTCTTGGGAATACTCTCTTTCTCAAATTCTTTATATTTAATTATGGTTTTCAATAAGATAGTTCTCTAACTTTGATCTATCTAACTTCATTAATTGGAGTTGTTTTTAAGTCAAGTGATAGTGATTCAAGTATGTTGGCCAAGTGCGTTGCGTAGTAATTCTAGTGTTGAATCACTAGTAGATTCGTTGTACCTGGGAGACAACTACTTACGATAAGCTTTAGCACAACAGCAGACGGTATAACTTCGAATCAACATAAAATTTGGTAACTTCGAATCAACATAAAATTTGATGATTCTGCTTCTTCGTATATTCTATTTCAGTTGTTTTATTTGTAGCATTGTATTTATTCATAATTTCTGTATCATAATGACATAATACCGACCAATTTTTTAAAATTTCTTACCACACAATATAATTAAAACAAACATCATAAAGTAATAATAACAAATAAGACATGAATAAAAAACTTATTTGATCAAATATTCTATTTTCAACTAAAAACTTAGGAAACAACGTCATAAGGATAATAAAACATGTCATTTCTGGCATAATCAATGAAGAAAACATAAGAAAATATGAAATAAAAACTGAAATGGAATGGTCCTTAAATAAAATCTTAAGAACTAGAGGAGAGGCAAATCAGATGATGAAGTTCAGATTCGGTAATGAAAGGGGAATATTATTCTGACACAATTCATGGTTAGAAAATAATCCCATAATTCTTCGAGAGGAATTACAATCTATCAGAGTCAGAATCAGAAGAAATTGTCTCTTGTACTATATTAGAGATATTCATAAAGGAAATGCAACTCTATTCTTAGGAGTATTAAGAATTTTGAATATGATCAATAATATACAATTCAATGGAAACATTGATACAAAGAGCTGGGATACTATTATGAATGGAAAGTTCGTGGAATGAAAAACATGGAATATCATTAAAACAAAGGAGGTGGTGGTCGATTATTATAAAGTAGTATGGTATTCAAAGGTTATACCTTGAAACCAATTTATTCTTTTGGTTGACATACATGAAATGATTGGTGACAAGAGACATAATTATGAAGTATATGAATATTCTAGACGTCAATTGCCCAATCGGCGCAGTAAAAAAGGAAAGCATTGACTACTTGTTTGGGTAGTGCGCATTTGTATCTAAGTTGTGGATCAATTTTGTTTAGAACATGAATATCACTAAATTTTTAGGTATATGGAGCGAACTCATAGAGATTATAAAGAAAAAGACTATGGTTGATATCTTTTATGCGAATTTTTTCAAATGCTTCTTTGGAGCCCTGGTCTACAATACCTGGAGAGAAAGAAATACAAGAATTCATAGCACGAATAAGAGAACGTTTGGGATGATATTGTTTACGATGGCAATGCTCTCATACATACATGAAGGGGATTTCCGAATAATGAAGACAGTTGGAAGTTCAGTCAAAGATGGAATATCCCTTATAAAATCATTACAAGGAAAAGAAGGTTCAAATAGTTCTTGTTTAATGACTTGTTTGTAATTCAATTGTTTGTTGTTCTGTTTTTTTTTGGAAAAACGACTTAGAGTCATTTCATTAAAAATTCCTACAATGGGAAAAAAAACCACGAGTTTAAGAGATCATTCGAGACAGGCCTAAAATGATTTTAAAGTCGTAACATTCTGAATAAAAGCTAAAAAGCTAAAAACGAAAATGAATTATCTAATGACAATGCTTTCAATTCTAGTGAGTTCAAAAAACTGTAAATTCTAGTTCCTGCAGATATTCCAGTTTTGCTCCGTGCTTGGAATTCTTCTCCACGTTCCCGCGAGGGCGCTGCAATCCGATGCAATATTTTTCCATAACTCTTCAATGCTCCTTTGGGTTCTGCCATATACCCTTGCATTCCATTCTTGCCAAATGTTCTACACCACTACTCCAAAGCCGCACTTGAACACGCTTGTTGCAAATCTATTTCCCTTAGCTTTGAGTAGTGCCGCTTCTTAGATTTCATTCCATTCGCTCGGGAAACTGATTAGTTTCAGGCTTTTATAGAATCTGTCCTAAAGCTCCGAAGCAATACAAAAGCTCCCGAATAGGTGATCTATGTTTCTTCATTTCCTCTACATAGAATACAACTCGCGTATGGGATGCTCATATACTTGCTGATACGATCATGAGTGTTAAGTCTTTCCCAGAAGGCAAGCCATAGGATGAACTGGTGTCAAGGGATAATCTTCGTTGACCATACAAGAGGAGCCCATTCTATTTTCTGCGCTTTTTCCCAGGTTACCTCCTATATTTTCTTCGATACCATCTTCTCATTGTCCTCAACTTTCCATTCATGAATATCCGGTCTGTCCATTTGACTTTCTTTCCTCCTCTTCCGTTGCTGCCCAAGATAAAGTTCCTCATCAGCGTGTCGAACTCCTTCATTAATTTATTCAGAATAACCATCTGTTGCGCCCAGTAGCCAACTATGCCCATAACCACAGTTTTGATAAGTTCGATCCTCCCTACATAAGAAACTTTTTCGCTGCCCAGTCAGATATCGTGTTTTATACCTTTTCAATCAGTGACTTGCAATGTGAGATCTCAATCTACTTCGCGGTTCACGGAATTCCTTAGTACTTTACGGGAAAGCTGCCTTCCTTGATGCCCATGATGTTGAAGATGTCCTGCTTTGTTTCGTCCTTCACGCCTCCATAAACTGCCACACTTTTTCTTTCATTAATAGTTAAACCTGTAACCTCAAAAAAGAACGTTAGTGCAACCCTAATAGTTTTAATGGAATCAATGTCTGTGTGCGCTAGAATGAACAAATCGTCAACAATGCATAAATGGGTTACCTCCTCTACCTCACAGAATGGGTGAAAGATGTATGGAAGATTCTTTCGGAACGTCGCAAAGATGCACTAAAAAATTGCCATGATAGCTACAAAAAGGTAAGAAAAGAGGGGGTCCCCTTGCCTTACCCCGTTTTCCCCTTTGAAATAGCCTTTGTGGACTCCATTGACGCTAACAACAAAGCAGGATGATATAACGCACTACATAATCCAATAAATAAAAATCATAGAAAAAGCAGATACAACCAGAAAGTCCTGAATGGCTTCCAATCTAATAGAGTCGAAAGCTTTCTTGATATCAATTTTGAAACCACTCTCATGGATAATTTCTTTTTCCCGTAGCCTTTTAAAAGACTCTGCATGAGAAGAATATATGAGAAATTGTCCTACCGGGGATGAATGCAAATTGGTTAAGATTTATAATTTTTCCTATGACAATTTTAAATCGTTTAAAAATGATTTTTGAAATTATTTTAGAAATCACATTGTATCAGGAAATTGGTCTGAAATCTTGTACTTTCTCGGGTATCGTAGTTTTGCGGATCAAGGTTAGGACCGCTGTATTTCAATGATTTAATATCTTCCTGTTCTTGAAAAACTCCAGAACCCCATCAGTAACGTCTTTACCCACAACCGACCAATTGTCTTTGAAGAACTGTGCATTAAACCCATCAGGACTCGGGCTTTTATTCCCATCAATACTAAATAGAGCTTCTTTAACCTCAACCCTCGTGACCACCCTTATCAGCTCACGACTATCTTCTGCAGAGATTTTCCTATTATTAATCTGATACAAGGCATTCAGGTGACTTTGATGTTGCTTTCTTGTACCCAAAAGCTGCTTATAGAAATCGATAGCCAAATCTACACCCTTTTGACCGTGACCATATTCACCATTATCATTCTTCAGCCTGTATATATTGTTTCTCATGTTTCTAGTCTTGCATTTTCTGTAGAAGAAAGTTGTGTTTTTGTCACCCAACGAGAGCCAACTCTGTCTTGATATATGTCTAATAAAATTCTCTTCAAGTTGACATCCCTTTATGTTTCATTGAGTATTTCATCACTATCATCCCTTAATTATCTTTTCTAAACTTCTTTAAGTTCTTCTCTAGCATCCAGAACTCTATTAGAGATATTGTTGAACTTCTTCTTATCAAAGCATTGAAGATGATTTTTCAGGAGCTTAAGCTTCTTAGAAACCCTGTACATGTTGGATCCCTTGACATCTGTAGACCATACGCTTTCGAGAATACCCTTGAATTTGTAGTTTTCCATCTAGAAATTAAAAAATTTAAAGGACCTTTTGAACCTTTCTTCCTTTTCCCAGAACAATTTAATCGGGAAGTGATCAGATATACTCGGATTCAGAACGTGAAGTTGACTTCTCGAAAATTGGTTAATCCAGTTCTCATTTATCAGACGTCTATCAATTCTACTTCTTCTAATTTTCTAATTCCCTTTCGTAGAAGACCAAGTGAAGAAATTCCCAGAATTGGTAGGCTCGATACAACCCATATCTCTGATGTAGTCATTAAAGTCAATCATATCCCGAGTTATTTCAGATTATGGGCGACGATCAGATTCGTTTCTGGTTACATTGTAATCACCGAGGACAACCCAAGATGTAGCACTACCGATCCATTTTCTAAGACAACTCTAGAGGAGTCTTTTGTTAGTGCTTGAGTTGCTACCATAGACAATAGCAAGATTAAACATGATTCATGTGATTCTGTCTTTGACCTCCACCAAGATTGCTTGATCATTCGAAAAGAGAGCCCTGACCTCAGCAACTTTGTTATCTCAGATAACTCAGATTCTGTCCGTTTTATCATTTGATTTATGAATGATTTCCCAGCTCATATCAATACACAGCTTGCTAACCTTCAGGGATGCTATCTTTCCTAACTTGTTTGTTTTTTTCGGCCCATCTAACTCTTATATTTCCCACAAAACTGTTGCCTTCAATTGTTTCAATGTTCTTTAGAATATCCCCTTCAGTGCTCTTCTCTTGTGTACCAACTTTCCTCTTTTGAGTGCTAACAATTGGAATTTCATGATCTAGATTAACGAGTGTAGAAAACGCACACATGTTCAATATCTTAAGGTTATCCTCGGGTGTCACAGGTTCCTTGGGATTTACTTCAGCATTCTTCTTGAAACTTGAGTTATTTGCCTTCATGTTTTTCCTTTCTTTAATTTTCGATCCATTCTTACCCTTCTTAGCTGTTTTAAAATTATTCGATCCTATTACTTGACCGATCCTTTCAATTTCAGCACTTGTTTTGGAAGAACTATGCCCCTTTGCTTTTGGTTTGATCTTTGATGCTGACATCATCTTCATGGACTTATGATATTCAAGGTCACATATTATTGTTTCATCATAGTCGGTGCTATCGTCTGATTCTAAATCAACATCCATGCTTTGGTTCTTTTGATTTGACCAGTCGCTCATAGCTTTGATTGTAGAGTTATCATCCTTTCATTTAGGACCGATAGAGAAACCAATTGTATGACCAGAAACATGAGTAGCACCATGGCTTATGTGAGCAACCAGATTATCTTTTTCAGACCCAGCCAAGCGGAAACCATTGGCTAACCCCTTATCAGACCCGGCCAAGAAAAAATCGTTGGCTAATTCTTCTAGTTTCTTACATTCTTCACCTCTTATACCTTGACTTATATTCTGACCCAACTTATTTGTAGATTCCATGAAATCCATACCCAGACCCAGATTTTCAAACATTGTGTCATTCATAGTGCCATCAACCAACGAATCAATATAATTCCCAGTCAAACTTTCAACATTGACTATACCAATCAAGTTCAGTTCATCATCCTTTAGATCTATTTTATTAGGCTTTTCTGATTTAGCTGAATTTATTTCTATACCCAGCTCCAACTCAGCTTCAGCTATCTATTTTATTAGGCTTTTGTTGGACTATGTCCTTTAATAGCTTCAGCTAGATGTGTAGGTTGTTTAGAAGAACCTGCAATTTTAGCCTCAGTTTCAGAATCATGGGCTCATTTAGTGTCTTCTGTCCAACCTTTTTCTAGTCTAGTTCATAATCTGGTTGTCTGACTTTCTATCTGATCCTTAGTAGAGCAGGTAGAGTTAGCATTATGATCATCAGTGAAACCCAAAACTTTAATTTTTGCAACATTTCCCATTACAGAACAAGATTATGAAATTATGTCCTTCTTTGGACCCAATGGAAATTTCAATAGAGGCAATTAAATTTCTGATATCTCCAACTCTGTAGAGGCAATTTCAATATGACCCATTTGGCCCAGTTCAGCATCCTCTCTAGCAGGACCGGTAAAATCTATTTTCTAATCTTTCTCTTTACCTGAATAACCAAACTGTTATGTTTTTCTGTTTCTGAAACTAACCCCGACCTTGTAATATTCTTTGAACCTACTAATTCTCTACCAGCAGTCTTATTCAGCCTTGTCATATTTAGCTCAATAGGAACCCCAATACCAACTTCAGTAGGATCATTCAAAACAGACATAGATCTCAACATAATGTTTTCACCCGATGCAGAAACATATCCCAACATTTAGCTTTCAATATGACTCGATAAACTTGTACAATTTATGTTATTTTCCTACATTACCTTAAAGCCCTTTAGACAGATTATCTCCAACATTGGGACCGAATTTTCAGCACAAGCAACTCGATTGTCATCAAATTTTAGCCAGACAAGATTTCAAATCCAATTTCCCAACAGAATGACCGGTCAGGTCTAGGGTACCAACCAGCGACAATAACGGTTCATTATGTGCAGCAATTCCAATAACAACAGATTTTTTATTAATTAAAGTCCTATCATTTGTATATGCAGTTGTAAGCATGAAAATTTGACTTAACCTATTTGCAAAATAATATTATTATGTTTAATAATATTAAAATAATATTTTGGATTTTTATATTCAAAATAACTTAAAGAAGGAGTTAAAACCTAATTAAGGATTAATTATTGTGATAATTAAATCTTAATTAAGGAAACTTTCTAAAATTCCAAAAATAATTTGAGGATAAAATATTTGTATATATTTACCCAAATTAGACCAAGGAAGCGGTTAAAAATATTTAATTAGAATTTATTCATGATTTATGTTTAATTCATGATTTAAACCAATTAAATAAAATACCCCAAAATTCCCAAAAAAATAAAACATGATCATAATTGTTATTATGAATCTAGAGATATTTTTGTGAATTTTTTGGTGAAAATATGGATTTAAAAAGAATTAAATTTGAGTTTTAATAACCTTTTAAATAAAATTAAAATTGCATAATCCTATGTGGCTGATTGTATGTTTTAACGTTGCAGCAGGATCCTGGACATTCAGATGAGCGCCCAGATCTCATCCGACAGCCTAGAGTGCGCTAGAAATCCAGGTGTAGCGAAACCACGCGCACGCGTGTACACCAGGTCAATTAACGGGACAGACTAATCCCGTTCGTCAACCAAGCTGACCGTTGACGGAACTAGACGGAACTCAGCGTTCCGTTACTCAAAACGACGTCGTTTTGTTCATCTTCTTCGCTGGGATGCAGGGGTCGCCGGATTCGCGATCATCGCCGGCGAGTTTCTTCTAGAAGCTCTAACTTCGGCTACATGCGATCAAATCCGTTAATTTTTTCGCCACGTGATATCCTCGTCAGCGCCTACGTTTCCCCCTTATCTATAAGCCTTATCTTCCCCGGGATAAGACTGCCACGAATTAGGGATAAGAACGCCAACGATCAAAGAAGACTCAAATTGGCTTTCTACAGCCGACCTTCGAGCACTATAAATACTTCCCTACCATCCTAATACCAATCCATCAAACAATAACCAAGAATTACCCTTCAATTCAATCCGATTGAACACCTACAAATTCCGGTGAAGAACAGTTTTTTTCAAAACTTTCTCTAGCGAGCCAAGCTTCGATCTAGGCTTCTGGATCACTTACAACAACTCCCAAGAATGTTTTCCATCTGTTGGTATGATTCCAGAAGTCTTGAATATTGATTTGTAATTGAAAATTTTTAATTTCTTAAAATTTTTTGTTTGATCACATTGGTCGTGTTCTTATGCTTGATTGTATGATTTCTTTGTAAAGAATCATTATATATATCATGTGTAAGCTTTTTGTTGAAAGAAAACCGATCAAATCAACCTAGAATAGAATTTCGCAAAAATCAATTTGAAAATTGAATTTTTTTGAAATGTTGTGTTCTTGTTATATATGTTTATAAACATGTTTGAATCATTTTCATACAACTATAATCAAGTTTTGATCATGTTTGATCAAAATTGAAATTTGAGAAAAAAGTTTGAAAATTTGAATTTTAAAACTTTGTGTTCTTGCTTTTAATCTGATTTTGTTGGTTCCGTTAGTTGTATTACATGTTTGTATACATGGTTGGATGATTTCTAAGTAACTGTAATCATGTTTTGATCATGTTTGATCAAATTGAAATTTTGAAAAAAAAAGTTTAAAAATCTGGATTTGTTGATTCAATTAGTAGCTATACATGATTCTTAACATGTAGGGATGAATTCCAAGTAACTGTTTCACCCTTTTGATCATGTTTGATCAAATTTAGTTTTTAAAAAAAGTTAGATTTCGATTTAATCTTCAAAAACTATTTTAATGATGTAATGATGTTCTTGTTTTGGTATGGATTAACTATATTCATCATTTAATCTTCAAATGTTAATGGAACAAAAATCAGGCCTTGAAATGGCTTAATTTAAAAGATCCTAAAATTTGACCTAGAAATGTTGTTTTAAAATTGATCCTCTTATGATTCTCAAAATAGTGATTTATGTTTGGTCTTGTGTTCTTCATGATCATATGAACCTACTGCAACTTACTGATTGTGATTTGGACATTCCAATCAAAAGTTATGGCCTTTTGAAATTTCGTACCAAAACAAGAACACCAGGCCCTGAAATTTTGCCTTAAAACCGAGAAAAACATGCCAGGACTGAGCCGCACGAACGAGGAAACCGCCCAAGACCGTGCCACCTAACCAAGAGAGTTGTCTTACGACCGACAAAACTAGCCTAGACCAAATTAACCTAGGACAAACCTTGCCACTTGATTTAGAATTGACCTTGACACCTAACCTAGGACAAAAAATTAATCCTAGCCTCATCTTAGCCTAGGCCAAACCCTAGCCCTAGCCTAAGATCAAACCCCCACTTAGCCTAAGACTGTTACAACCCTAGGCCTAAGTCCGAACCCTCACTCAACATTGAACCTCTCAAACCCTACTAAGCTCAAAGTTACAAGATCAGACTCAAACCTAGGATTTAATCCTCTTAGGCCTATTTTGTTTCAATTTTTCAAAAATCCAAACCTATTTTGGAACTAAACCCCCATTTTCTAAAAAATGGTATTCTCAAGGTCAGAAAGTAACTTTCAAGATTCTCTGGGATATTTCTCAAAATAAATGTTTTGCTAAGGTCTTGTTTGATTATACTCTTTAATATTTTTTTCTGATATTTTCAGGTTTTGTCGAATCTGAACATCAACGCAACAGGTACACACCTTCTTTAAATAATTTTGTACAATTATTTAAAGTCTATCTTCATTTAGGACCCCTGGACTACTAATTAAAGATAATGAATGTTATAATAAGATTTATAGAAACAAAAATTTGTCTATTTTAGAAGGATTTTGAAAATCGTTCTTAGGCGGGCGTAGAGGACATAGCGCGAAGCCCTTTCCCGAGCGTAAACAGACAACGAACCACTTTTTTCAGAAACTCTAGTATAAATACGTTTGTACATGTATCATTTTATTGATTTTCATAAAATCTCTTGGCGACTCTGATTTTAAAATGAATAATCTTTAAATTAATTATGCTTAATTGATTTAAATTGGGTAAGGTTAAATTGTTATTTAGCCTCATAGATTATTAATGTTTGAACAAAAGATTAATTATTTTTCATAATTAATTTCTTACCACTCCAGGTATTTTCAAAATCTTTTAAAAACTAAATGTTTCATTTTAAAAGATGTCTGGCACGCAAACCAAGGTTGAAATCATTAAACCTCGAGTTGTCTCGCGGTAGTCCTTCCATATTGCCACGTGCCTCACAAGCAAGTGATAAGCTATGGAACGAGACATAGACCCTGGGGGATAAACGGTGTTACAACTTTCTTGGCGACTCTGCTAGGAATTAACTTGTTATTTTAAAATGAATAAAATAAACAAAACTCTGGCTGTTTATAAATTGAAATTTATAACATTCCACTCTCACAATAGTCCACCTCATGGGGTCCATCACCCCAACAGGTACTTAGGTTTTACCCTATACTTAGGTTTTACCCTAATATTTTCCTCAAATGGGTACATCACCCAGACTTACGTGAAGGAGTACTAGATCGGAATTCTATACTCCTATCAATTACGTTAAGACCGATAATACTGGTTTGTTACGTGAGATTGTTTGTACACAATCCCATAATTTCAAAACATGTTAGTCAACCGGTAACCTAAACCCTATTTGTTGATAGGTTTGTGAGATTGTTTGTACACAATCTTGTTATTTCAAACCATGTTAGTCAACAGGTAATCTAAATCCTATTTGTTGATAGGTACGTGAGATTGTTTGTACACAATCCTGTTATTTTAAAACATGTTAGTCAATAGGTAATCTAAATCCTATTTGTTGATAAGTACGTAAGATTGTTTGTACACAATCCCATTATTCCAAACCTTGTTTGTCAACAGGTAATCTAGATCCTATTTATTGATAGGTACGTGAGATTTTTTGTACACAATCCCGTTATTTTAAACCCTGTTAGTCGATAGGTAATCTAAATCCTATCTGTTGATAGGTACGTGAAATTTTTTGTACACAATCCCGTTATTTCAAACTCTATTTGTCAACAGGTAATTTAAATCCTATATGTTGATGGGTACGTGAGATTGTTTGTACACAATCCCATTATTCCAAACCATGTTAGTCAACAGGTAATGTAAATTTTATTTGTTGATAGGTACGTGAGATTTTTCGTACACAATCTCATTATTCCAAACCCTATCTCTCGATAGGTTGAGATGTCGTTCACACACAACTCCTTCTCTCAAAACCCTATCTCTCGATAGGTCGAGACGTCGTTTATACACGACTCCTTCTCTCAAAACCTTATCTCTCGATAGGTTCCCTAATTGTTCGTACATGATTCATTCTCTTAAAATCCTATCTATCGATAGGTCGAGACGTCGTTCTTACACGACTCCTTCTCTTAAAACCCTATATCTCGATAGGTCGAGACGTACGCGAGTTCTTCTCAAAAAACCTTATCTCTCGATAGGTCTAGATGTCGTTTATACACGACTCCTTCTCTCAAAACCCTATCTCTCAATAGGTTAAGACGTCGTTCATAAACGACTTCTTCCCAAAAAAACCTTATCTCTCGATAGGTAGACGTCGTTTATACATGATTCCTTCTCTCAAAACCCTATCTCTCAATAGGTTAAGACGTCGTTCATAAACGACTCCTTCTCTCAAAACCCTATCTCTAGATAGGTCGAGACCTCGTTCTTACACAACTCCATATCTCAAAACCCTATCTCTTGAAAGGTCAAGAAATCATTTGTACACGACTCCTTCATTATAAACCCTATCTCTTGATAGGTTGAGACTTCGTTTGTACACGACTCATTGTCTCAAAACCCTATCTCTCGATAGTTCAATACGTCGTTTGTACACGACTCCTTCTCTCAAAACCTTATCTCTCGATAGGTCGAGACGTCGTTTGTACACGACTCTTTATATCAAAACCCTATCTCTCGATAGGTGGAGACATTGTTTGTATACGACTCATTCTCTCAAAACCCTATCTCTCGATAGGTCGAGACGTCGTTTGTACATGACTCCTTCTCTCAAAACCCTATCTCTCGATAGGTCGAGACGTCGTTTGTACACGACTCTTTCTCTCAAAACCCTATCTCTCGATAGGTCGAGACGTCGTTTGTACACGACTCATTCTCTCCAAACCCTAACTCTCGATAGGTCGGGATGTCGTTTGTACACAACTCTTTTTCTCCAAAACCCTATCGCTCGATAGGTCGAGACGTCGTTCGTACACGACTCCTTCTCTTCAAACTGTATCTCTCGATAGGTCGAGACATCATTCGTACAAGACTCCTTCTCTCAAAACCCTATCTCTCGATAGGTGGAGACGTCATTTGTACACGACTCCTTCTCTCAAAACCCTATCTCTCAATAGGTCAAGATGTCGTTTGTACACGACTCCTTCTCTCAAAACCTTATCTCTCGATAGGTCGAGACTTCGTTCGTACATGACTCCTTCTCTTAAAACCCTATCTCTCAATAGGTCAAGATATCATCGTACACGACTCCTTATCACCAAAACCCTATCCGTCGATAGGTCGACACGTTGTTTGTACACGACTCTGTCACAAGTCAGAACCCTATCCTCCAAATAGGTAATTCTCAAACCCTATTTGTCGATAAGTACTCGAAACCCTGTCCTCCAAACAGGTAATTCTCAAACCCTATCCGTTGATAGATACTCAAAACCTTATTTGTCGATAGGTACTCAAAATCCTATCCTTCAAACATGTAATACCTAAACCCTATCTGTCGATAGGTACTCGAAACCCTATCTTCCGAACATGTATTCTCAAAAAAACCCTATCTATCGATAGGTACTCTCAAAACCTTATTTATCGATAGGTATTCCTAAAACCTTGTCTTCTAAATAGGTAATTCTCAAACCCTATCTATCGATAGGTACTCAAAGCCCTGTCCTCCAAATAGGTAATTCTCAAATCTTATTTATCGATAGGTACTCGAAGCCCTGTCCTCCAAACAGGTAAGCCTCAAAAAAATCTATCACACTTTCCTTTTCTGTTTTATCGACAAGTTCGATCATGTGTCTTTTGTACACTCCCCAAGAATCCAAAATCAATTTGCCGATGTTTTAGCTACACTAGCAGCTATGACCCAAATTCATGTTAGAATGAAGGTCAAACCTATGAAGATCCGCCAGAAACGGAAATCCGATTTCAAAATTGGAGTGGTAGCCTCCGTTCAAGTGCCCACCAAACCATGGTTCGATATCATTCAAAACTACATTGTATATGGAGAATATTCGTCCCACGTTCGAGCTAAGGAACGAAGAGCCCTGCGTCAGTATTCCACCAACTATGCTTGGATAGCTAACAAGTTATACAGACGATCTTTTGATGGTTAAAACATGCTTTGCGTCGATGGTCCCGAGGCACGACGGATCATAGAAGAAGTACACGCAGGTGTGTGTGGTTCACACATGAATGGACTCGCCCTTGCCAAGAAAATACTCCGTCTCGGATATTATTGGCAAAACATCGAGCAAGAATGTGTCAGTTATGTGAAATCTATGCTAATCTAAAGCATACTCCAACATCTTTGCTATACTGCATGACATCACCATGGCCCTTTTCGACATGGGGCATTGATGTCATTGAGAAAATCTATCCCCATGCTTCCAATGGACATGAGTTCATACTTGTAGCCATCGACTATTTCTCTAAATGGGTCGAGGCATCGTCTTATAAGATCCTCAAGTCTACTCAAGTAGAAAAATTCATCTGTGTTAACATCATAACTAGGTACGGAGTACCTCATGCTATTATCTCGAATAATGGAAGACACTTCCAAGGAATGGTTTTATCCCTTCTCAAAGAATTCAAGATCGAACATCACAAATCTTCATCCTATCGACCCCAAACCAATGGCGCAGTCGAAGAGGCAAACAAGAATGTGATCAGGATCATCAAGAAGATGACCAACACATATAAGGATTGGCATGAAAAGCTGACATTCGCCTTATGAAGATATCGTACAACTACTCGAGCATCGACAGACGAGACTCCCTATTCTCTAGTTTATGGCATGTACGTCGTACAATCCATACTGAGAATCTTGTTGGAATTTCACGTTGTTGAAGAAGATTGGGTAAAGCTTGATACGACCAGGTTACATTAATGGAAGACCATAGGTTGGATGCGTTATGCAAAACCCAGGCTTACCAGAAACGAATGGCCGATACCTTTAATAGAAAGGTTAAACCCAGAAACCTAAAAGAAGGTGACCTGGTGCTCAATATAATCCGTGAACTGTTAGAACCTATGGGAAAGTTCCGACCACGATGGGAAGGTCCCTTCCTCATCACGAAAATCCTCTCTAAAGGTGTGGTTCACCTTTCAACAATTGAAGGCGAAGAATTTATTGCTCCTAGCAATCTAGACGCCCTAAAACGATATTATGTCTAATATCGTTTCGCGACCACGGCTCCCGATCCACCCTTAGCAGGATTACCACGGCTCTAATCTAGCCTTAGTATGATTATAACGACTTTTTTTTGGGAAAATGACTTATTGTCATTTCATTAAAAAAAACCCAAAACGGGAAAAAAACGGACATTGTCTCCTTTAACTTTCTAACAAACCTAGTAATCATCGTGGCAGCCGCACAATCCCTTCTTTTTCTCAAACCTCGAAATTCCTCCTTAGTAATCAACGGCTGGTTTTCAAACCAAGGATCGTGCCAAAAGAGAGTACCACACCCATCCCCAATACGAATATCAAAGATCGAACCAAGGCTGTTTTTCAGTTTCAAAATTTTCTTCAACGACCAAGTCATATCATCCGTGATTTTACAAGTCCATATGCTCAATTCTGCTTCAAAAACCGTGAGTGCACCTACTTGACCCATAGATAATCTTGTTTAGTTTGTAAAGCACAAAGATGTTTGTAGATAACAGCCCGATTCCACTCAATACAGCTCCTCAGTCCAATACCACCTTCGTCTTTCTGTTTGCAAACGTCGATCCACTTCACTTTCTTTCCACCACGTCCTTGGTTGCCCCAAATAAAATTACTCATGATAGTATCGTGCTCTTTCATAACTTTCTTCGGGAGCACAATTTGCTGAGACCAGTAACCAATTAATCCCATGACCACGCTTCCAACCAACTCAATTCTGCCCGTGTATGAAAGCTTCTTGGGTGCCCACCCCATAACGACGTTTTTAACTTTTTCAATGAGCGGCCTACAATGAACAATTTAAATCTGTCTTGTTGTGAGTGGAATGCCCAAATAACGAACCGGAAACGAACCCTCGGGGATGCCCATAATGTCTTGTATCCTAGCCTTTGTCTCATCATCTAACATCAGAAAAGAAGTTAAGCGCATCTTTTATAGTATTAATGGTTTCAACATCAGCATGAGCAAGTAAGAACAAGTCGTCTGCGAAACATAAATGAGTGATCTTCTCCTCTTCGCAGAAAGGGTGGAAAGTGTAATGGTGATTCTTTCGGAATGTCGTTAAGACACTCTCAAAGATCTCCATGATCAATACGAAGATGTAAGAAGAGAGAGGATCGCCCTGCCTCACACCATTTTTGCCCTTGAAATAGCCCCCGTGAACTCCATTGACACAAACTACAAACCGGGAGATAGAGACGCATTGTATAATCCATTCAATAAAGATTCTAGGAAAACCAGCAACGACAAGAAAATCATGTATAGTTCCCCATTTAACGGAATCAAAAGCCTTGCTGATGTCGATTTTAAACGCGACCCGAGGTGAGATCTTCCTTTTCCCATAACCCTTTAAAAGATTCTGCATAAGAAGAATGTTATGCAAAATAGACCTACCGTGTATAAAAGCAGATTGCCCTAGACTTACAATCTTAGGAATAACACCTTGAAAACGTTTAGCAAGTATTTTAGAAATGATTTTATACACAACATTACAACAAGAAATGGGTCAAAAATCTTGAATTTTTTAAGGCACGAAATTTTTAGGAATAAGATTAAGCAAAGTGACATTCCATTGGGTAAGCATCTTTATATTTCTAAAAAATTCCAGCACCCCCTCTGTAACGTCATTACCTACAATATCCCAATTAGCCTTAAAGAATTCCGCATTAAAACCGTCAGGTCCGAGGCTCTTATTACCATTGATACTAGCCATCGCCTTTCTAACCTCATCTCTTGAAATTACTCTAACAAGATCACGACTATCCTCAGCTGTAATTCTCTTGTCAACAATTTGATAGAGTACGTTAAGCTGACTGAGTTGCTTCCCGGTTTTATTACCCATGAGACCACGATAAAATTGAACAGCCAAGTCATGAATTTGTTCATGTCCGTGCACAAAATCACCCTTGTCATTCTTGAGCCTTTGAACATTATTCCGAAGGTTTCTAGAAGAACATTTCCGTTAGAAAAAAGTCGTATTCCTATCACCAAGAGAAATCCAATTATGTCTCGACTTTTGCCTCACAAAACCCTCCTCCATAGACCTAAGCTCTCTGAAAGTGGCAAGGGCAGACTTTTCATCATCCCGCAGAGTATCATCAATATCATCAAAAAGAAATCGAGATTGAATCTTCTCAAGATCAACTCTTACTGCCATGACCCTTTTTGATAATTGTTGAACTTCTTCCGATCAAATTTAGTAAGTTGATTCTTGAGGAGCCTCAACTTTTCCGACACGCGAAACATCATGGAGCCATTCACTTAAGTGTTCCACACCTCAATGAGGATATCCTTAAACTTATCATTTTCCATCCAGAAATTAAAGAATTTGAACGGTCGTTTCACTTTCTTATCCTTTTCCCAATAAAGCTTAATAGGACAGTGATTAAAGATTCCCGGGTTAAGAATATGGATATGACTTCTAGGGTACTTAGCAGCCCAAGTCGAATTAATAAGACCTATGTCAATCCCGCTCCTTCTGATTTGCTCATCATCCCTCATTGAAGACCAAGTGAACATGTTGCCAGAGTTAGTCGGTTCAACACACCCAATGTCACGAATGCACTCATTAAAGTCAATCATGTCTTGAGTGATATCAAATTCAGGACTCCTCTCATTCTCAAATCTAGTAACATTGAAGTCCCCCATAACAGCCCAAAGGTCCCCATCATCAATCTTAGCTTTCAAACAACTCCACAATCTCTTCCTATTAGATCCCGAATTACAACCATAGACAATAGCTAACCGAAACAGATTATCATCAACCTTTCTTTTGACATCAATCATAATAACCTGATCAGATTTGTAAATCATCTTAACATCAGCTACATCTTTGTTCCAAGCAACCCAAATTCTGTCTGTCCTGTTGTTAGAATTGTGAACCAAATGCCAGTTGTTGTCCATACAAAAACACTTAATGCGATCCACATTACGCTCTTTCATCTTGGTTTCAAGAATACCAAAAATAACAAGCTTTTGATCATCAATAATCCTACGAATCTCTTTGCTTTTGATAGTATCATTGAGGCCCCGTATATTCCATGTCATTATATTAATGAATGGATATACAGATTGAATTCACGAATTTCAATGTCACCATGGCCATCAATACACCCAGCCATAACATGATCCTTTTCAACACTGCCTTCGCTTCCAGAAAATCCGTAAGAGTTATTGTCTTTGTTGTCTTCAATAGCCACGGACTAATTATCATCAAAGGTAGAGTTGCGACATTAACTAAGTCCATCTCCATTGGAGTTAAATAAGCTCACCCCCAAAGGATGCTGCTCACGGCTATCAACAACTAAGTTATCAGCTTTAGGAAGGCTAGAACCGGCCATAGATATCACATCCAGACCAAAACCAGTTGGAATAGACCTTTCAGTCTCAACAGATCCATCAACATCAGCTAAACCAGAATGTTTGCCAGCATCGTCCTTTGGAATAAGAGATTCAGAATTAACAATTTCAGACCAATCTACCAAAGTAATCTTATCTGACTTATCATGTCTTCTGTCATCAACACCACCTGAACCAAAAGAACTAGTCAACTTAGCATTAGAGCCTTCCATTCTGGAATAATTTGCTAAACTAGCCTTAGTGACATCCAAACTTAGAGCACTCTTTCCAAAAAAATTAATTCCTGCTAAATTTGATATACCCATCATAGTAGCTTTGGAAACATAATTTAAAAAACCAGAACCCTTATGACCATCCATAGAATTTTTGGACCCAACATCAGCAAGAGTATACCTTTCAGACCCAACAATCCCTTTAATATCAGCTGATAAAACTAACCCATAAGCCAGCTTTGCAAGATCAATCTCAGCCAATCCAAGAGAATTATACAAATCTTATTTAGCAACCACTAACCCAGTCTCATCAGCTACCTTAGTGACTATTTGTCCCGAATTAACCTGTCCAAGTCTATCCGTCTTCAATCCTGCAACCCCAGACCCAGCAGATTCAACCCCAGCTAAACCAACAATGTGACTTTCACTAGTAAGTGTCTTCGCCAAGTGGTTGCTGCTTAGAACATGCTGAA
The DNA here is from genome assembly GCF_907164915.1 of Impatiens glandulifera. Taxonomy (NCBI): domain Eukaryota; kingdom Viridiplantae; phylum Streptophyta; class Magnoliopsida; order Ericales; family Balsaminaceae; genus Impatiens; species Impatiens glandulifera. The sequence continues at coordinate 127,018,226 of NC_061862.1, read as the reverse complement.
GCCCAACCCTGCTTTTATGTTTCCCACTACCAATATAATCAATTTGGTCATCAATAGTAGCATATCCAACCAAACTACAAACTTCAAACCGATGTGTAACACAAGTTTTATCATTTAATTCCTCCTCAATTCTAATGTTGTTCTGGTCACATTCATTGATTGGCGCCTTGGGTACTTCTACAATATTATAGTCATGGCCATTTTTAAAAGGATTCCCCTTGTTACTTAGTGCAGAAACCAGTTCATGATCATTAGAATTTGGGTTGTTGCCAAGATCAATCACTTCTGAACCTAAGGGTACGAACATCATACAATTACTGTGTTGATTAAGATCCTGATCAGACATGGTGCCATTCTGTAAAGTAACCCCATTGTCATCAGTTCGTTTGAGCCCAACACCATTCACATGGTCCACCTGACAAGAAGCCTGGTCAATACCCTGAGTCTTCCCAAATCCAGCCCTTTTTTTCACCCAAACATGCTTCAACTGTTTCTTCTTTTTAATTCTCGACCCTTTGGTTTCTTTATTCACATGCACCTCCTTAGCAACATGAACCAACTTATCTGCATTTTTAACCTTATTCTGAATATTCTTGATCTTCAACTTTCCGAGATCCCCACAATTATTTCTGACCCAATCACGTTTGACAATCATTCTCTTTGCCTTAACCCAATTCAGCTTTTTCAGTCGATTCTGCCTAGCACCCATACCTCTAGCACCAAAGATTACTAACTTCCCAGATTCCAGTTCTTCAACCATTTCAGCATTAGCACCAAGTTTAACAAGTTTTCCATACTTTAAACTTCTAACGAAACCTTCAACCTTTCCATCATCAGCAAATCAGTATTAGGCCGGTTACCAACCTTATCACCCAACTGTGATTTGTTTACCTGGGCTGTGGATTCAGGAGTGATAGAATTGCTCCTTTTATTCACTCCATCTGTTGAGGAAGGAGCACGAAAACCAGGTCGACTAATATTATTAATGGGACAGGTCTTGATGGAATGGGTGAAGGTGCTGCATCTACTACAACGGTTCGGTCAACATTCATACTGCACCCCAATAGAGAACACATTTCCAAGCCTGTCATGTAACTCCAGCTTCATAGGAAGATAGCTGGCTGGGTGAATTTCAACACTAACTCTAGCAACCGAGGCCTTCTCATACCCTTCGATGGCTGGATCAAATAATAGAGGTTTCCCTATCATACTAGCAATGTAGGCAAGCCCCGTGGGATTGCAAATATGAGGGGGAATATTTTTTAACTGCACCCAAATCGGCTCACATTCTGGAGGTTTGCTGTTAGTGTTGAATGTTTCACTCCATTTATAGATCTTAAATCTGTGATTTCTAACAAAGGTATATTGCGCACTGATGATTCCTTGAAGTTCACTTCCATTTCGAAAGGTAAGAAAATAAAACCCATAATCATTGATTGTAACCTTTTCAAGCCCACAATCTTCCCATTGCTCCAGCAAGGAGTTTCTAACAATGTTAAAATGGACCTTTGTGTTGCCCATAAAATGACCCACCAGTACAGACTCCCAGGCTTTAACACAGGATTCTTCAATTTCTGGGGGGAGTCTGAATTTATGAGGCTGATCAAGAGTGATCACTGCCAAAGAAACAGTGTCAACATTAAATTTCCCCTTTTCAAGATCTGGCATAGCTGAATTATTCCATACATTGCCCTTCTGCCAAGATTTGTTTGGATTGCCTCTAACAGAATATGCCCTGGACTTAGGACACTTAGAGACTTCTCTAATAAAGCTGACTGACCAGTTAACAACAACATCATACTTATCTTTACTAAAACAATTCCAATCCTAAAAATAGTGTGAATTAAATTGAACACTAAGCAACTCACATCTGTCTTTAACCATAACAATTTCATGCTTTCGAATCTGGAGCAGAAGCTTCCTAATCTGATTCCGCAATCTAGTCAAGTTAGATATTTCATTTTTATTCATTGCCCAGGTAGGTGGAACATCAGAAGAAGCTGATTTGTCATGAGTATTAGGCACATTATCAGGGACTGATTCAGCTAGGGGAGTAACATTTTCTTTCTGCACTTTGTTAGCTTTCTCAGCCCATCTTACTCGTTTGGTACCCGCAGGGGCACTATTAGCCGATCCAACCCTTAGAAGAATATTTGCACTAGACTCAGTCCCTCCACTTTGTGATCCGACCCTTTTACCTTGACTAAGTAACAGCCTTGAGCTAGCATCATTCTCAATTCCAGATTGTTGAATATTTTTCCCATCATGGACTCTTAACTCAGGATTATTAATAAGAAGTGGAGAAAAAATTCCAACATAGTCAGATTATGAATTTGTTTGCTCATATTCACCAGCTAAATCAGCAGGACTAATACAGGATCCGGGATAGGACCAACCGATGGAGAAGAGGACCTAGCATTGAGCATTTCATTAGATGAATTGGAGAACTCAAACCCAGAAAAATCTGCTTTATTTAGACCACAAACCCCTTAACTCGCTGGAAGATTAGGACTGGAAATGTTGCATATACTGCCATTGAGTCCAGTCTACTGCAACTTGGACAAGTGAAGATCAGGGTCAGACATAATGGATTCATTACAATCCTGATCAGACTCAAAATCAACTACCCCATGAACCAGTTTGATTGAATCAAGAGCAGTGCTTATGTTATTATTGAGATCAAGATTCAAAATCTTTTTAGACTTCTTCTTCTTGCATTTTTGAATGCTACCATTGACATCAATTGAGCCCGAAGTACCCGAATTAGTTCGTGACCCTGTGCCTCTAGATGTAGAATTAATTGAAGACCGAATTAATGTTGCTTCAGGCTGGGAGAATTGATTAATACCATTAACCTCCTTGAATCCAAAAGACACGACATTCTCAGATCAAACATTAACAGGTTCACAGCTGACATTTGGGCTTTGAGGAGTAACACTAGGACAAACTGATTGAGTATCATCTAATACAGATAACCCCCCTTTCAACCTTAAGCCCCGAAATTTCATTAGACCGAGAATCAGAGCCTTGTCGTTTTAATTTCCTTCTTGATTTTTTACCTAACTTCTTAGATTTGGTCACAGAATTCATAGGCTCAGCATCAATTCTGTCAATAAATTTTGGATCCATCATCTTCTCACAGGACCTAAACATAGCAGACGATTGCTGCAAGAAAAAAGATTAGGATCCAAGACAGAATCAACCAAGGTGGCTTCAGGTTCATTAACATCCAAATCAACCCTTACCGCAGACAGATCCTTTGTTAAACAAACAACATCAGTGTTGAGAAAATCCTCAGGGTCCGACCCAAAGCGATTGACTGTATTCTTATCAGGAGACAAAATCAGCAATTCATTAGATTGAGAAGGGACAACAACAGCAGGACCAGAAGATAAACTGGGAGCCACAACATTAGCCCACTTCCCAGGTCCAGTAACACCCACAATTTCAACAAAATATGGATCCACTGCATTCAACAAAGGAGCACTGTAGCAAGAAGTAATACCACTTGCACCATCAGGGCACCCAACAAATCCATGATCAGACTTCAAGCAATTAGCAATCTTGACCTTAGTCAAAGCAGCATATGAACATCCATCACCAAAAAAATCAGCAGACCCTGAGCATGAACCAGCACCAGACCCAACAACACAAGGACCAACCGATGCATAATCCGCAGCAACATCAGCACAGTTGAGCTTCATCACATCACCAATACCAATTCCAGCAACATCAGAATCAGTACTATCCATAATGCCAACAGACATGAACCTGAGATCACCCTGAATAACCCCAGCATTCTCAAAACTAGACATAGCCGCCGCTGCAACAAAGGGATCATCAGCACAGAACCTGGTAGAGCAGTCACCCACATGTCTGATCAAATCTTCAATAGAACCCAAAACACCATCCACAACATCCAACTTCCTCACATCACCCCGAACGCTATACCCAGACCCAGAATCACTGCAATCCGCAGAAACAATAGACAAGGACCTTGCTAATAAACCAGCACCTAACCCAACAACACCAGGACCGACCATAACAGAATCCAAAACAGCATCATCATCACCAGAATCACAAACAGAATGTGGACCAATCATAACATTTGAACAATCAGGCTTCAACACACCATTAGAACCAAACTCAGCAGCTCCAGAATCTAGGGTACCCAAGAGGGCAGAAGACGTAGACCCGATATCACCAAGACATGGGACAACAGTAGGAAAAACTCCAATGGATCCAGAATTAGGACTGCAGACAGCTACATTACTAAAACATGACAAACATCAGCATTCATTGCTTTCTTCACAAGGGTCCTAACAGATCCAAATTCTGAACTAGAGAGCATAATTGGTTGCACCCTATCACTAACACCAGCAGGGCAACCAGCCAATTCAAAGTCAGACCTCAAATAACTGTCAACATTAAACTAGACTGAAGCAGCATTTGAACAGCTAACACCCCCAATGCCAAAGGACCCGATAACCTCCACAGCATCAGAACTCAACATAATTCCCGTATACAGATCAGCATGAACAGATTTACCCATCATAGAATCCAACACAGCAGCCTCATCACTCAAGCCCAAACCGCACCCAAACCCTACTAACAAACCATCACCTAACCCAGCAACACTAGGACCAACCATCATAGAATCCAAAACAGCAATCTCATCAACAGAACCCCAGATAGGACCTGGGCCGACCCCAACATCTGAATATTCTAGCTTCAAATGACCACCAGAGCCTAATCCAGCAACTCCAGAATCCAGTATACCCAAGAGGCCAGAAGACATGGACCCGATAGCACCCTAATTAACACCAACATTCTCACTAGAATTCACAACACCCAAGGGAGCATCAACATTAGACCCAATAGAACCCAAACTCACCAGTTTTGACCGAGACTTTAGTAGAACCCAGGCAAGCAGTTAAATCACACCCAGATGAACTATCCACAACATTAGAACCCGATAGAACAGAATGACAATTTACAGGGAGGTGCTTTCCAATTAAACTAGGGGAAAGAATAAAGGGATTAGAACTAGAACTAGGATCATTAAAATTAACATGTGCAACTGTAACCCCCAAAGCATTTATAGATAGCAATTCATCAATAGAAAATGAGTTACTATCAATCCTAATCATGTAGTTACTAACATCCCTAGACTGTAACACACTATCAGATCCTAATTCATCATTTCTAATCAGAGCATTACCTAATTTTCTATCAGAATCAAGGCAGACAATGTCCTCGACAGGACCTATTGCATTACAATCTATCTTATGTGGGTTATGAGGTAAAGAGGACTTACCTGAAGCCTGTTTAGCCTCAAAATCAGAAGAGTCTTTGCGACCATGACCTGCAGAATTACCCTTGATTGATTTGCCCTGTTTTCCAAGGGATTTCAAAGCAACTCTAACCCTTGCCGATCTGCTACTAGTCATGGAACTAGGATGCACATTGTCCAGACTAGATGGGTGATTAAGGGCAGCACCCCTTGCCCGAGTTACGACACCGGACGAGCGTGAGCCGGTCATTGGATAGACTATCCTTTAGAGAGGATAGCCTACAAAGGAGCCACAATATTGTGAGTATTGCAACAATGTGGGTGGGCATAAGACGTAGCAGGAAACCCTACTACACCTAAAAAAGGGCATGAATGTGAGAAAGCAGACAAGAAATGGTCCACTCTCCCTTGGACCAGTCCGTAGCTAGTACAGCTTCCACCGGACCAGCCACTAATTCAAAGAGGCAAAATAGATGTGCACTGGAGTCCGACCCGCGACCTCTGCATTGAAGACTGAAGCCAAGACCGAAGCCTCAACCAATACATGTAAACGAAGCACGAAGGGAGAAACTGAATTGACTACAGCGAGCAGTAGTTTCTAAAGAAGGACGACGACTCTGTTCTTCCGTCAACCGGTAAAGTGACGACCGGCGACGGGATGTAACATGCTTCCGAAGACCATAAGATGCACTTGCAATCCGCCAGAAGGAGATGGAGACCAAGCCCGCTTCTAGGGAGAAAACGAGCCTCGATCGGCGATTTTGACGAAAATCCACCCAGATCTTGAAATTAGTATTCTGATCGATTCATCCATTATTATTGTGATTCCTTTGGTCAGATTGCAGAGGGAGAAGAGACGAGCACGAAGAGAGGAAGCAATGACGATTCCGACGCTGGAATCCAGCCGGCGGTGAACGACGAACAACGGGAGCCGGAGTGAGATTAGCGCCAAAATTTTCACTTTCTCTCTTTAGGCGCGAATTTTTTTTTTCCGATTATAACGACTTTAATCTAGCCTTAGCAGGATCACGACGGCTCCCGATCCAACCTTACTAGGATTAAGTCCTCTTGGACCAACCAACCTCCAATGGTGTATGTCTATGCCATAACTCCCATCAGTTAGTCCCCAACTAAGAGTGGACTAATTGACCTCTAGTCTTGTACGACTATGTCAACATTCTTAAGGATTAGTGCTTAGCCTCCAAAAGACTAATCGAACCACTAGTCTTGTAGGACCATATTATAATTCCACAATGCTAGTCCCCAACCAGGAGTGGACTAATTGAAGCTCTAACCTTGTTAGGCATTTTCCCAACAGTTAGTCCCTAACTAAGAGTGGACTAATTAACCTCTAGTTGGACATCCCCAGCTAGTTCTCAACTTCGAGTGAACTAGTCGACCTCTAGATTTGTACAACTACGTCATCATCATGAACACGGGAGAACTACGTGAGATCAAAATCTTCCAAAGAAAATAAAAGAATATATTAAGAAAAAATGGAAGATACGTAGGCAACCTTTGTATAGGTCCGGTCTCAATGAGCTCAGTAAGTTCAAGAAGTTGAGTAAGCTCAAGATGCTCAAACTCAAAATAAATTAACTATTTCTAGTTATATCCCCACAAGGTCTTAGTACAGTGGGAACCCTGGTTCTTTCCACCAACTAGTGATAAGGATTTTAGGAAACAAGTAAGGGCGAAAGTCAAGGGCATTTCCTTTAACCAAACTACGATAGATCTCCTGAATCAAAACCCCGAATTTCCAAAAAACTCTTATCGATGGATATCCTTAATAAGCTTGTTTTCGTGTTATGCGATTATCCAAAAAACTAAGCCTCAAGGGAAGGCTTTTGAAAAAAAAGGAATAAATCTCCTAAAGCCAAGCCAAAGCCGCAATTTGAGAAAGGACTTCTCATTCCCCTTTGTATAAGAAAACAGAGAGAACTAGACTCAAGGCTCCAAAAAATATATATCTACAAAAAATCCCCTACAGGTCGAGGTGAAGTCATCGTTCATACTCACTCGGACAGCTTCCTCGATGACTATCGCAAGAGTAGAATGTATTGCTTCCTCTCGATACCCTTAGGGACCGAAAAATAAATAAAATAGAAAACACTCCCGTGTAGGTTGAGGTGTTGAAATCAACGTTTATGCTCACTCGGGCGGTTGTCCCGATGTCTATCACAAGAGCATGACGCATCGATTCCACCAGATATACCCCGGAAGTCAAACAGAAGAGAAAATTTCCCCAACCGAAAAGTTGAAATTATCTTTGTGATGATACATAGAATAATCAAACTTTCGAAGAATTGCGGCCCATGGCAAAAGCAACCAAAAATATAACTAAACATGTTTCTCATTGTCACCTTCCCCGCAAGTTAATATCTTGAATAATCGTCTGCACGAGATCGAAGTTATCATCCATATCTTAACATAGGAGAATAAGGATCTCGTGATCTTTCAGAAACGAGACAATCCCTTTCAACACAGGAATGCTCATGTCTTAGCCATGAACACGTTTGGAATCCAAGTCACCCTTTTATATAAGTAAGACCAGGGTTTCTTTTACTTTTAAACCTTGTTTGAGACAGAATTAAGAATAGTTTGTTCTCAGAACAACTTTTATTTAAGCTCTCCACCTTACAGAGTGATAAAACAACTAGTTAATGTGTCAACCAGGTTATGAAGAAAACTTTGTAAATCCAAAGGAAAAAAGTTTATGTTAAACCATGCCCTTAACTCCCCAAAGAGTCGACAATTTCAACCAATTATGAAGGACCCTTCGCAAAGCCAAAGGAAAAACTCCATGAGAAGCTCCCTGAGTGTTAAATCCCCACGAAGTCAACGGTTTTAATCCAATTGAGAATGACACTTTGTCAGGCCCAGGAAAGATAAGTTGTCGATCAGGACAACTCCTCTTGTAAACAATCCCCAACGGAAGCAAGAGGTTCAATTAGATGTAAAGGTCACTTCGTAAGAAACATATCTAAAGCCCTAGATAATAGGCACAGAAGATCATTGTTATGATTCTTAAAGCCCTATTCGAATAGGCATCTATATAGGTTATTGTCATAACCTATCCCCAACATATTGGTGTCCACATATGGGTTATTGTTATAATCCATCCCCAACCGATTGGCAACCATAAGGTTATTGTTATAACCCATTCCCCTCGGAGCGAATGTTTTCGTATATCCCCGACAAGAGTAAGCCCTATCTCTTGATAGGTATCTATATCGGTCATTGCCATGACTACTCCCTACTAGATTGCTTGTTGTCACCCATATTGTCTGTTAGAAAAATTAAGTAGGTTAATTTTAAACCAGCCAGAGAACTTAATTAATCTCAATCTTCATGTGCAGGTATAGATCAAGCCGCATAAACCGGCTGGAGAACATACCGAAGTAATCCGGCTCCAAATGATCAAGGCTTGATCAAGAGGAACCGGCTACAATATTCTAACCGGACCGACTAGAAATAACCTTTCATTCCAGCCGGCTCATATATTACGTAAAGATCAACCGGAAAATACGAAATATAAGATTACGTAATATGACGAGATAGATATTTCTCGAAAATATGCAAGAAAATAATATCCGGATCAGAAGCATGCCATAAAAACAATTATGATCTGCTTATCCAAGATCCGAAGCAAAATCTGAATCAAGCGGCCAAAGCGTGCATGCTTGCCATGTGTCCAAAATTACAAGCCGCTCACATCATCAGAACCTGACTGGTACACGCATGCCTACCAAGTGTTAGAAAGGTTAAACGTGCACGCAACATCTCTGAACCGGCGTGACTTCAGAATGACCAATCCTACGGAGAGAGAAAAAGATAACCGTTAGGATATTCTTCACTATAAAAGAAAATTAAACATCTAACATTAAAAGAAAATCTCACGCGCGATCCTAAATATCAGTTTCAATTCTTGAAAGCATTATTGTTGTATTGAGTTATTGTATTACATCAGAGTGAAGTGGTGTAACCGACGAGTAGCGATTAAGGCTCGTTCGGCATTGTGTGAGTGTTGTAACATTGAAGTTAGTGAAAATCCTTTTCATCATCTGAGAAGAAGGGGTGATGTAGGAGAGTTTGCTCCGAACATCCATAAACAATCTTGTCTTGTGTCATTTTCTTTATTTCCTGCTTACCTACTCTAAATCGAACTATCATTTCCCTCAAAACAAACCGAAACATAATCTCCTTCCTTAACCAAACCGGTCTATCTATCCTCTTTAACCGATTCCTTATAAACATCATTCAAATCTTGTGTGTTGCTTCAAGCTGAAATAGAAATTTCCGCCCTTGAACTCGGTTCAAGAGTATGTGACAGCTTGTGCGGTGTTAAGAACGGTTTTAGTCTTTAACTGGACTATCACCAATTAGAGTGTGTATTGTGTTGTAAGCGGTTACCCTTAAGAAACCGGAACCCCGGTCCTCCAAGGGCGATCCTGATCCTAACAAGTGGTATCAGAGCAAGATTCTTAACACTCAAGCAACCGAAGAAGATGGGAAGCATGACCCACAGCGACAAGCCACCGATGCTAAACAGTGAAGCGTTTAGCAGCTGGAAGAAACAGGTGTATCTACATCTGATTACGCTGGATGATGAGATGAGTAGAGTTTTAAAGGAAGGACCGATAAGGATCAACAAGGAGATAGATGCACGGAGGACTGAAGATCGAAGAAGAAGTAACTTGGACAACCATTGCAAGAGACACATCTACAAAGCTATAGACGACAACACACTAAACAAAATCTAAGATTGTCAAAATACAAAGGAAGCCTGGGAAACGATCATTCAGATTAATGAAGGAAATGAAAGAACAAAAGAAAACAAAATCTTGGTGGCAACTCAAAAATATGAGAACATAAGGATGAAACCGGGAGAAAATGTGAAAGAGTTCAGCAACCGGTTCACCAGTGTGGTCAACGAATTACAGACACTCAGAAAGAGATATGACAACCAGGAGATAATAATAAAAGCTTTAAGATCATTACCGAGCACGTGGGATATCAAGACCATGGTGATGAGGGTGTCAAACAACCTCGGGCAGATGAAGTTGCACGACGTGTTTGAGGATCTGAAATCATACGAGTTCGAGATAAAGTCTCGGATCAAAGACGAAGCATCAACGTCAACCGCAACCAGAGCTTTGGTTACATCGGTGGAATCGGCGGTCCGTGTATCAACCGTTCCGTCTCCCGTCAAAAATGCTTACCAGATCAGTGAAGACGTGATGGCGATGCTAGCATAGAAATTTGGGAGATTCATGAAGACAAATCAATCACCATCGAACAACAATTTCAATTATAACTATACCGATAAATCTAATAAAAGATGCTATAACTGTGATGGTTTTGGTCATTTCAGGTCGGAATGTAGGAAACTGGGGAGAGACGACCGAAAAACGGGAAATAACTATCAAAACAACAACTATCAAGGTAATAACTACCAAGGGAACGACTACCGAAGGAATGACAACCAAAGAAACGACTACCGAAGGAACGACAACCAGCAAACCGATGAAGGAAAAGAAACTCAAAAGGCACTCATCGCATCCGACGTTGGAAGCGACTGGGCATACTCCGACAACGAAAATGATGAAGAAAGAGTAACTTGCTTCATGGCAACGAAGAAGAGGTTTTTGATTTTTCTTCTGATGAATTTACTAAAGAAGATTTAGTTACTGCACTCAACGAAATGGTTGCTGAGTTCAGAAACTTATCTGCTTATATACCGACCCGGTCAGAACATAAAACCGGAGAGTCAAGTGGAACTGCTGGTGAGCCAGGCGAAACCACGGTATATGAACCTGCTGGACTATCCTTAGAAAATGAGGAGACATTCCAACCGGTAACCGAAGAAAATGAGCGAACAAAATACATTACGGCTGCTTGGGAAAGATCCCGTGAAGCCGTAAACCAGATGTGCAAATATAACAGACATCCTAAATATAAATTTGGTATTGGATACAAGGAAAATAAATCCGCGAAACCAAACAACTCTAACGGGATGAAACTGACAAAAGACAATCTTCCTTTCGTAAGATTTGTCAAGAGTTCATCAACCAACATTGCGGTAGAAACTGTCCTAAAACCGGAACTAAAATATATAAGTCCAACTGACTCGGAGAAATGGTTTCATCCTGAGAGAAGGAAAGCCAACCGGTCAGGAGAAAAACAAACCAAAACACATATACCCAAAACAAATCAAATATCACCATCACGACGATACAAGGCACTCTTAAACAAACAGCAAGAGGTTAAGCCAAACACTATTAGAACCATTACCGGGAAAGTGATCAGACTTATTAATGTTAGGATCCCAAAGGGACTTATCAACCATGGACCCAACTGAATGTGGGTACCAGAAAGGTGTAAATATTTATTTTTTGTAGGTTAGGAGAAGTAACCGGCTAAGAAACTCAGAATGGTATCTGGACAGTGGATACTCAAGACACATGACCGGCAACAGTGGACTACTAACCGACATCATTCATGAAACCGGATCAATAATCACATTTGGTGACAACTCAAAAGGTAGAACCATGGGCAAGGGTAAGATTGTCCATGGTAACCTGTCAATAAATAATGTATTGTTAGTAGAAAACTTGCATTTCAACCTACTAAGCATTAATCAAATGTGTGATATAGGGTACAAGGTTGAGTTTTATAAAAATGTATGCTTAGTTAAAAATCATCAAGGTGATACACTACTAACCGGAAACCGGATAAGAAACATTTATAAAGTTGATTGGAAAACTAAGATTGAAAACCCCGTATGCATGATAGCTGGAAACGATCCAAACTGGCTCTAGCATAAACGGATAAACCATTTGAACTTTAAAACAATAAATTTCATATGGAAGTTGAGAGAAGAAACAATAAATTTTGTGCTAGAACTCCTCAACAAAACGGTCTAGCTGAGAGAAGAAACCGAACTCTTAAGGAAGCCGCAAGGTCAATGATAGCCGATTCGAGTGTTGCTCAAAAGTTTTGGGCTGAGGCTATCAACACCGCTTGTTATACTCAAAACCGGTCTCTAGTCACTAAATGATTTTCTAAAACCTCTTTTGAAATATACTATGATAGAAATCCTACATCCGGTATTTTAGGATTTTTGGTAGTAAATATTATGTTCACATCAACGACAAAACTTATTTGACCGCATTTGATGCTAAATCTGATGAAGGAATAATGTTGGGATATTTAACTGTGAGTAAAGCGTATAGAATTTATAACACTAGAACTTTAACGGTTGAAGAAACTTCTCACGTTATTTTTGATGAATCGGTTGAACGAAATACTGCATTACCCTTCGACCTTCACAACAGAGTGGAAAATTTCAATATCTATTCTGATGATGAAGATGAGGTTCCGGTTTACAGACGATTTGTCAATGATCAAGCAGTTGATGCTGAACCTCAGTCTGATCAAGCTGCTTTACCGTAGAAAGTTGACTCTTCAGTTTCAACAGAAGAAATCGGTCGGCCTGATTTTGTTCAGCCTACCGATCAGTCTAACCTTGATCAGCCAACCGAACGCTTGGAAGACACGTCTCGGATAAACCTCAGAAGGAATAAGAATCATCCTCTTGAACTAGTAATAGGTAACATCTCATCACCCGTCCGAACTAAGTAACAAAATTTGGAACACTATGAAAACTCAGCTTTCATATCACAAATTGAGCCGAGAAAGGTGGATGAAGCTTCGCTAGATCCCGGTTGGATCTTAGCAATGCAAGAAGAACTAAACGAGTTTGAGAGAAATAAAGTCTGGTACTTAGTCCTTAGACCGTAATATAAACCGGTCATAGGAACACGATGGGTATTCAGAAATAAACTCAATGAAGACGGTATAGTTACGAGGAACAAGGCCCGGCTAGTGGCTCAAGGTTATAAACAGGAAGAAGGCATTGATTTTGAAGAATCATTTTCTCATGTGGCTAGACTTGAGGCCATTAGAATATTTATGGCATTTGCAGCTTTCAAAAATTTCAAAGTTTTTCAAATGGATGTTAAAAACGCTTTTCTAAATGGTAAAAATAAATGAAGAGGTGTATGTTGATCAACCTCCAGGTTTTAAAAATTCAGAACACGTAAATTATGTTTATTGGATAAACAAAGCCCTTTACGGTTTGAAACAGGCTCCAAGAGCCTGGTATGACACATTAACCAAATTCTTATTTGCTCGCAAGTTTACAATAGGCTCGGTTGATAAAACCCTCTTTAAATTTGAGAAAAAGGAACACAGATTACTCGTAAAAATTTATGTTGATGATATTATTTTCGGATCAACCGATCTAAAATTATGTGATAAATTTTCGAAAATGATGACTGACAAATTTCAAATGAGTATGATGGGAGAACTGAGTTTCTTCCTAGGGCTTCAGGTTAAGCAGATCGAAACCGGAACTTTCATAAGCCAGCCAAAATACACAGCTGAACTATTGAAGAAATTTGGAATGGACACATGTGCTGAGGCGGCTACACCGATGAGTTCATCCGTGAAATTAGATAAAGATGAGGATGGACAAGCAGTCGACATCACAGCATATCGAGGAATCATTGGTTCATTGCTTTACCTAACAACCAGCCAACCGGACATCCTATTCACGGTCGGAGTATGCGGGAGATTTCAAGCCAATCCAAAGCAATCACATTATACCGCGGCTAAAAGGATCCTAAAATATTTGAAAGGAACTCAAGATATGGGACTTTGGTACCCAAAAGATTCAAGCTTCAATCTAATAAGCTACTCCGACGTAGACTATGCAGGCTGCAAAATCGATCGAAAAAGTAAAAGTGGGACTTGCCAGTTTCTGGGAGATCGGTTAGTCTCAGGGAATAGCAAAAAGGAAACCTCAGTTGCAACATCAACCGCAGAGGCAGAGTACCTAGCAGCCGAAAGCTACTGTGCATAACTCCTCTGGATCCAACAGCAACTAAGGGATTTCGGAGTGACCACTGAAGAATCGCCAATATTCTGTGTCAACACCAGTGCAATAGCAATCACATATAATCCAATGTTGCACTCAAGAACAATGCATATTGACATAAGACATCATTTCATCCGGGAGCATGTGCAACAGAAACACATTCGGCTGGAGTATGTCTCAACCGAACAAAAAGTGACTAATATCTTCACCAAACCGCTACAGGAAGCTAAGTTTTCTTATTTCAGAAATATTCTAGGACTTATTGATAGCAAAAAAATCATACCATAAACATCATTACATATTTTCAAACATACATCACCATTGAAAACCGGGGTATGTGTTCAGGGAGAAGCTCTCGCTTCTCAAACCATACCTCAATAGGAAATTAAACATTCAAGGATGCTAACCGTAAAGATATCTCCGGTTATGCCTGACAAATTCATGTTACCAAATCACATTCATACATATTGAGCGGTTCAAATAACTTGGTAAAACAGATAGTCTAATCCAAAGCTGAACAAATGTCGATATTGCTCGATATTTCTTCACACCGGAATATGCTATCTCGATAAAACCGGTTATGGAAAACCAACCAATAAAATGCATCATAGTTTCGGTAAATTGAACATTTCCGGTAAACTTGGGATGGCTAACCGTGTTTCCATGCACACCTTGAAAATAAAATCTATGAATCATAAAACAATCTACCTCAATCGAGATGACGACACGTGTCCATCATCAAGAGAGGAAGACTAACATTTTATTCATATATTTATTTTCATCATGAAAATTTTTAGTCATCATTACTATTGCATTTGAACTAAACATTGTATACCTAAACAAGTTAACTCCTATTAATTAGCCGATGACATCACTAAGCACGCGTATACTACTAACCTAGCCGAACCCCTGGCTATATAAACAAACCCTTCATGCTTCAAAACATCTCACAAGATCACTATTCACAAAACTCTTGAGCTAAAACTTATCACAAGAACATGAACTCCTCACCTCTCTCTAAAAAGATCCTCACATACTCTCCGGTGACCATTGAAGAAATGTGTCATTTGTTCTCAAGCTCTAACATTCCGGTAAAAACCTGGGGTGCTAAGAGTCAACTCTCTCACAAATACCAGATTCTCAACAAGATTCTAGGAAAAACTGTTATGGGTAGAAAAAAGAGCTACTACTACACCCAGCAAATGTTTGAAATGATGATTGCCATCACGGTTGGGACACCGGTCAACTGGTTCTGGATCATCTTCAGCAATCTGAAGA
This sequence comes from Impatiens glandulifera, assembly GCF_907164915.1. Classification (NCBI taxonomy): domain Eukaryota; kingdom Viridiplantae; phylum Streptophyta; class Magnoliopsida; order Ericales; family Balsaminaceae; genus Impatiens; species Impatiens glandulifera. The sequence goes on along the minus strand of NC_061862.1, from coordinate 127,002,714 downwards.
AGATGATCACTTCAAACAAAACTGGCTACGCTCCCCAGCTGAACGGTTTCTGTGCAAGTCTCGACATCCACTCTAGACCTTTCGTAACTCTCCACCTGAAGCATGTGCTAACCAAGGAGAGAATCCAAGAGTTGATCGACCGATGGGAAACGACAACGGCTAAGAAGACTTCAACCGTTGGATCATCCAACGTTTAATACTTTTCTATCCTTTCTCTTACCAAACCGGTAATTTTGTTGTACTACCGGTTTGGTACATTTATTAATGAAAATCATTTATTTCCTCTTCTAGCCAAATCTTGAGAAAATAAAAACATTAATACTCTACATCAAACAATCTCAAATCAACCTTGGAAACAAAAATATTCACTTCCCAAAAGGCGTGTCTAATCCGGATAGACTAGACAGCCTACTTATCATCCTTCCCAAACAGATTATTCTCTTGAAAAGGTATCAAGCATTTATGACCATTCATGAACGGTCTGATTTTTCAAAATATTCTCATTAAATGCTACTCAACCGCCTGCACTATATAAAGACATCACCCCTCTTCAAACAAATCACACTTCAAAAATATCTTTCTCTCTATATAGTTTGAATCTTTAAACCTCATTCATCCGACTCTCCACCTACTTTTCAAAGATGAATGCCGAACTACGAAACACCATCATTGTTGATTTTGATGAGATGTTGAACTCCAGATTCGAAGAAGCTATCTTTCAACCTCTAGTCGACTCTGGCTTACGGAGATTCCTTGAAGGATCGGACACCATCCTCGAAGAGGAGGTGTATGAATTTTTCAATAACGGATATGTGAGGAATGATGGTAGCATCGGCACCATCATTGACGGTTCATTACATCGACTCACCGAGGAGTCATTCGCCAACTTCTTCCATCCGAAGGGTTTTCGGATTTTCCAACACCCAACTTTCCAACAAAAGATGACTACTCTTTCATCTTCTCCGGCTCCATCCATCCGGTTGAAGAACACGGTCCAAAAGATGACATCGCACCGCATTACCAAGTTCTTCAAGATTTGGTCCAGCGGTCCATTCTAGGCCGAATGGCAAATCAAAACTATTCTCGGGAGGTGTTTGACCTCATGATCTTAATCTTCACACCCTTACCCATAAACTGGGCCTCATAAATCTTTAATAATCTGAAGAAGCTCGTCCGAGCTCCAAGAGGAAGAATCGGCTTTGCTCCTCAAATAAGCCGATACATGCGTGCAAATTTCTCCAACCTTGGACCGGGGGTCCCGGTAGGACCGGCCAACACTGTAACCAATCACATGATGGAAAGCTGGATAGGAAGAATCGAGAACCGGACCGGTAACACCGTGAAAGAATGGATCGACAGAATGAGAGAAGGAGACTACTTTCTTTTTTAAATCTTTATAGTTTCCGATTATTTTGGTCATTTTGTTGTACGACCGGATAACCATCTATGTCATTGTCTTTTCCGGATTTATCTATAAAATTTTCATGTCTCGTTCTTCCGGTTTACTACACAACTTCATTTCCGGTTTGACAAACTTTCAACCACAACTTCATCTCTCCGGTTTATCAAATTCAATCAAACTTTAAAATCTTCCGGCTAACCAAAACTTCAGGTTAAGGAAATTGATCTAAAACATTATCACTCGGCTAAACTTCAAATAAACCGCCAACGGTTTACCGCCCATAGGTTACCGCCCATATTAACTCTTCACATTTACCGCCAAAAGTTACTGCAGTAACTTTTGGAGGGAAAGTTGGCGCCAAAACCAAGAATGAAGCGATGGTTCGTTTCCTTAACCGTCAAGTAACCGAGCACCTATATAAATCCGAAACCTCTCATTATTCCACCACGCTTTCTCTCTCTAAAAATTTTTAAAGCTCTTTGCATTCATATCTCTTAAGATCTTCATCTTCTTCGAAAAATCAGTTCATCATGGGATCAGATAACGCACCATTTAACTACATCTTGCAGGTTGATTTCAAAGATATCGAAGAACATGCTACTAGCGAACACAAAGTAGTGCTCCAATCTTTGAAAGAATCTAGGATGGAGACTTACCTTTTTTGTCCGTTCATCGTCCACCAAACTGAAGTTGAGGAGTTCTTCAACACGGTGATTCTGACGAAGAAAACCATCTCTGTCATGGTGTGCGGCAAAGCTTTCGACATAACCGAAAAGATATTTGCTGAAGCTCTCGGTTTGCCCAATATCGGGAGAGATTTCCTAACAAGACTATCGGAAGCTGACTATAAAGCAATCCGACTTGCAATCTCAAAAGATGCAGCGGATCTGGTGACTCACTCTAGCCGGAAGCTCAAGCTCAAACCGGAATTCAGATGGCTGCTAAATATTATCTCCAAATCTCTTCAAGGAAAAGGAGGTAACTTCGACAACATGACCAAACTTAAGTTGGAGTTGATGATGGGAATTGTCCGCGGTAACAAGATCGATTGGGGATGTGTTTTATTCGAACAACTGTGCGAGGTGGTTGCTAAGACGAACGGTTGGGTACAAGCTTATGCCATACCAATCGGGAAGATTCAGCGTTTTCTTCACGTCAAAATCAGCGAAGGTACTCCACTCTCAACCTCCAAAATATTGAATGCTGAAAACATGAACACCAGAACTGTTAAACCGGCCAAGCCGAGAGCTCCAAGGGCCAAATTCTCAAAGGAAACTGAACTGACTGCTCCGGTTGGCGAAGGTTCCAAAGAATCCGATCAGAAAGGAAAGGCCAAACAAACTGAGGTCCCACAGAAAAGGGGGAGAGTAAAAAGAGAAGCCACGAAAACCGGTCAGAAACCAGCAAACCAACATCAAGAATCTATGGAAACTCTGTCTTCAGAAAAATCCCCTCAGCTATTCGATCCGCTGCTCCACCCTACACCAATAAAGATAGTCCGTCCAATATCAGTTCATTCATCTCCATGTCCGGAAAGAGAGACCAACTCAGTCGGACCGGTTCCACACTCAAGGCAAACCGAATCTTCAGGGAGCCAAGTCGTCCTATCCAAGTTGAAGAAGAAATCGGTCAAAGAGGTTAGTACTCACTCCAAACACTCTAAATCCCCTTCCAAAAATGTCAACGATGTAATAGAAGATATCGGGCTGCAAACCTCGGAGGAAATAGAGAACGTGGTTTAGGACGTCAATCGTGTTAATGAAGACGATGCGACGAGTACACTTAAGGACTCTGATCAGGTTGAAGCAATCGGTCAGATCATAGTCAACTCGGCCGAAGAAGCGGCCAACACTGAAACCTTTATCCCTCCAGTGCGGGAGGAATACGATGAAGAAAGACAACCATCCGCTCTGTTGGGGACAAATCTATCCCAACCGGATCCAACCCACAACCGGCTCAAAAGGGGCCATTCAATCCAACCATCACACCCGAAGGCCCATCTCAGGTTACCAAAGGAAAACAAGTCTTAGTCGAAGATTCTCCGGTGCAAAGGGGAAGTGACTCGCAACGAAACTCAACCGGTCCCATCCAATCTGAAATCATACCGGATGTTGAAGATCTGATTTCGGAAGAAGAGGAAGCTATGTTTCAACAACTCATCGGTAATATGCATGAGAAAGCCGAAGGAATAGCCGGTCCATTCCACCTTTGGTGCATAATCAGAAGTGAAACCAAGCTATCTCATATGCTTCCCAACCTCATAGAAAACAAATATTGGTCGAAGCTATTACAGTTAGAGTAGGAGGCTCTCGAACTTGCAAACACCGATATTATCCCAGCGGCCTTGGTCAGATCGGAACTGGTCGATGAATATTCTAAATTGAAAGTAGTAACCGGAGCCTTGATTAAGGCGGGTGAAAGGGAACCGAACTGGATGGAAATATTGATGAGTGAGCGGTTTAAGAAAGTACAAAAGATATTATCGGCACCATCAAAGTGTTAGAGGCAGACTTGAAAGAAAAATGCCAGACTCATATCATGTATCCCGAAGAATTTCGAAGTAAACCGATATTTGAAATCGGTGAATCCTCAAGACCGACAGGGGACCGATAAGAGGGAACTCAGCCGAAAGATAACGGGAACAACCGATATAAATCTTCAAGTAAGTCTCCTTCTCATCCCAACCAAACCGAACAATTATCAACCGGTCAAGAAAGGGCCGTGTCAGTTCATGCTGATCAGAATCTGGGATTCGAGCGCATTAAGGGGATCATTACCGATATCGTCGCCTCTTCAATCAACAAATTTAACACGATCACGGAAGCCAGAATCTCTTCCCTCCAAGCTGAACTGATTGAGACGGTTCAAACATCAATTAAAACAACGGTTGAAAGGTCAGTTGAAACGGCAACCGCCCCACTTCTCGAAATAATGCAAGTCATGGCAGCTCAGATTGATGAGCTGACTAAGATGCAAACGGCTAGCAAGAAATATCAGATTCGAATGGATACCGAAGCAGCTCTCCGAATACAAGCCGAAGAAGAAAACCGGGAGCGATTGAGAAAAGAGACGGAAGACAAGGACTTCGAATTAGCCAAGGAACTCGATGAGGAGGAAAAGGCCAAATAACCGGAAACCACCCCAACTCAAGTTCAGCACACAATGGTAACAAGGCGGAAGGGTAAAAGAAAGCAAATCTCGAGCTTGTTAAAACAGGTCGAACAAAGCGGCTTGAAGGATCACAACCGGTTGGTCAGCCCGAAGAACCTCTCGATGAAGAAGAAGAGGAGGATATTGCACAATTACAATCGAGGAAGAAGAAAGTCGTTGCATCCTCATCAGCCGCATCACTAAGTCAGGGACCATTAACTGTTCAACTGTCTCGATCATCTAGACTAGCAGGCGGTCTCTTTCGATTCAACCAACGTCCTCCCGGAAGAATAAGTCTTTTAGCTGGCTGGTGCATGGACGCGAACAGAAGAGATAGCGAATGGAAAGAATAGGAGGCTAAGCGGAAAGAAAAAGAAAAGGGAGGACCATCCGACCCCTAGTTTATTTCTTTACTTTATACTTTATGAAGGTATCAACTTTACTTATCGTTTAATTTTTCCCGGTTTATGAACTTAGCTATTTTCGAAAAATCTTAAATCTCAATTATAACTTGCACTTTTGAAAAATAACTTGTTCTGAAACTTTTCTTTGAAAAGTATCAAAAAGGGAGAAATTGCTAAACATACTTTTCAAAACTGGCCAAAATTAAGTTCTCTCAAAACCGGCCACACATTACAAGTTTTTGAATATTTATTCTAAATAATCAAAAAGGGAGAAATTGTTAGAAAAATTAAGTAGAGTAATTTTAAACCGGCCACACACTACAATTTTTTAAGATTTATTCTAAATAATCAAAAAGGGAGAAATTGTTAAAAAAATTAAGTATGTTAATTTTAAACCAGCAAGAGAACTTAATTAATCTCAATCTTCATGTGCAGGTACAGATCAAGCCGCATAAACCGGTTGGAGAACATACCGAAGTAATCCGGCTCCAAATGATCAAGTCTTGATCAAGAGGAACCGACTACAATATTTTAAACGGACCGGCCAGCAATAACCTTTCATTTCAGCCGGCTCATATATTACGTAAAGATCAACCGGAAACTTTAAAATATAAGATGACGTAATATGACGAGATAGATATTTCTCGGAAATATGCAAGAAGATAAGATCCGGATCAGAAGCATGCCATAAAAACAATGATGATCTTCTTATCCAAGATCCGAAGCAAAATCTGAATCAAGCGGCCAAAGCGCGCATGTTTGCCATGTGTCCAAAACTACAAGTCGCTCACGTCATTAGAACCTGACCGGTACACGCATGTCTACTAAGTGTTAGAAAGGTTAAACGTGCACGCAACATCTCTAAACCGGCGTGGCTTCAGAATGACCAATCCTGTGGAGAGAGAAAAAGATAACCATTAGGATATTCTTCAATATAAAAGGAAGACGAAGGGTCTTCATTAAATACGGATCTGAATCTTACGAAAGAGAAAATTAAACATCCAACAGTAAAGGAAAATCTCACGCGCTATCCGAAATAGCAGTTTCAATTCTTGAAAGCATTATTATTGTATTGAGTTATTGTATTACATTAGAGTGAAGTGGTGTAACCGGCGAGTAGCGATTAAGGCTCGTTCGTCATTGTGTGAGTGTTGTAACATTCAAGTTAGTGAAAATCCTTCTCATCATCTAAGAAGAAGGGTGACGTAGGAGAGTTTGCTCCGAACATCCATAAAAAATCTTGTCTTGTGTCATTTTCTTTATTTCCTGTTTACCTACTCTAAACCGAACTATCATTCACCTCAAAACAAACCGAAACATAATCTCCTTCCTTAACCAAACCGGTCTATCTATCCTCTCTAACCGATTCCTTATAAACATCATCCAAATCTTGTGTGTTGCTTCAAGCTTAAATAGACATTTCCGCCCTTGAACCCGGTTCAAGAGTCTGTGACAGCTTGTGCGGTGTTAAGAACGGTTTTAGTCTTTAACCGGACTATCACTAATTAGAGTGTGTATTGTGCTGTAAGCGGTTACCCTTAAGAAACCGGAACCCCGGTCCTCCAAGGGCGATCCCGATCCTAACATTTTCTATAGGTTATTATTATAACCTATATTCTCGGTACGATTGTAATCATTCCCACAGAGCGATGGTTGCTACAGTCCCCACAACAGCGTGATTGTTATCACCACCCAACGTGATTGTTATTACGTCACCTAGAAGGTCTTCCTTCATCCTCAACGGAGAATTCTCTTCATTCCCCAGAAAAGTCCTAGTTCTGGATATCATCTCCTACAGTAAGTTCTATCATAATATAGGCATCCTCGAGAGTCATTGTAATGACTAATCTCTTGTAGTAGATTCTATTTGTTGATGGACGCGGTATGATTGTTATCATTATCCCTGAGAGTTGTACTTCTATCCCTGTGGGATTGTATTCCCAAGAGAGCATTCTTTAGGAGAATCCTACCTCCAGATAGGTAGTCTTACTAGCATGAGACTCCTCCCCACAAAGAGTTCTTTTTAATCCCCAAGTGAGTCCTATTTGTTGATAGGAACCATTAGTCATTGTTATGACAGTATTATTGTAGTAATCCATCCCCAGTTGGAGTCCCTTTACTCCCCAACAGGATAAGACTATTGTCGTAGCCTATCCTATGCAAGATTTAATAAAAAAGAGAATGAGCCATTGTCATGACTCGTCCTCACAACACCTTCTCATCTTAACGACGCATGATAAGACTATTGTGATAGTTTATCCTCGACAGAAGACAACAGGCAAAGGAAGATCACGTAATCTCCCCAACCATGAGTCATTATGATGACTCCCAACCAACAGTTGCTGCCATCTAGGTTTTATCCTTCTACCTCACTATAGGTTAAGGTGTAAATTTTTATGATCAAACCTCGAACCCACGTTTTCCAAAAACTAAGACTGTTTTATTCAAACTCGGTTCGAGAGGGGCATTCTGTAGGCATGAAAATTTGACTTACCCTATTTGCAAAATAATATTATTATGTTTAATAATATTAATATAATATTTTGGATTTTTATATTCAAAATAACTTAAAGAAGGAATTAAAACCTAATTAAGGATTAATTATTGTGATAATTAAACCTTAATTAAGGAAACTTTCTAAAATTCCAAAAATAATTTGAGGATAAAATATTTGTATATATGTACCCCAAATTAGACCAAGGAAGGGGTTAAAAATATTTAATTAGAATTTATTCATGGTTTATGTTTAATTTATGACTTAAACCAATTAAATAAAATATCCCAAATTTCCCAAAAATTCCCCAAAAAATAAAACATGATCATAATTGTTATTATGAATCTAGAAATAGTTTTTGTGAAATTTTTGGTGAAAAAATGGATTTAAAAGAAATTAAATTCGATTTTTAATAACCTTTTAAATAAAATTAAAATTGCATAATCATGTGTGGCTGATTTTATGTTTTAACTTTGCAGCAGGATCCTGGACCATCTGATGAGCGCCCAGATCTCATCCGACAGCCCAGAGTGCACCAGAAATCCAGCTGTAGCAAAACCACGCGCGCGCGCCCTCACCGGATCAATTAATGGGACAAACTAATCACGTTAGTCAACCAGGCTGACCGTTGATAGAACCAGACGGAACTCGGCGTTCCGTTACTCAAAACGATGTTGTTTTGCTCATCTTCTTCGCTGGGATGCATGGGTCGCCGGATTCGCGATCATCGACGGAGAGTTTCTTCCAAAAGCTCTAACTTCAGCTACATGTGATCAAATTCGTTGATTTTTTCTCTCACACGATCCTCTCGTCAGCGCCTACGTTTCCCCCTTATTTAGAAGCCTTATCTTCCCCGGGATAAGATTGTCACGAATTAGGGATAAGAACGCCAGCGATCAAAGAAGACTCAAATTGGCGAAGAATAGTTTTTTTCAAAAATTTCTCCAGCGAGCCAAGCTTTGATCCAGGCTTCTAGATCACTTCCAGCAACTCCTAGGAATGTTTTCCAGCTGTTGGTATGATTCCAAAAGCCATGAATATTGATTTGTAATTGAAAATTTTGAATTTCTTCAAAATTTATTGTTTGATCACTTTGGTCGTGTTATTATGCTTGATTGTATGATTTCTTTGTAGAGAATCATTATATATATCATGTGTAAGCTTTTTGTTGAAAGAAAACCGATTAAATCAACTTAGAATAGAATTTCGCAAAAATCAGTTTGAAAATTGGATTTTTTGAAATGTTGTGTTCTTGGTTTAAATTTGGATTTATTGATCCAGATTGTTGTTATATATGCTTATAAACATGTTTGAATCATTTCCATACAACTGTAATCAAGTTTTGATCATGTTTGATCAAATTTGAATTTTAAAACTTTGTGTTCTTGCTTTTAATCTGATTTTGTTGGTTCAATTAGTTGTATTACATGTTTGTATACGTGGTTGGATGATTTCTAAGTAACTGTAATCATGTTTAGATCATGTTTGATCAAATTGAAATTTTGGAAAAAAGGTTAAAAATCTGGATTTTTGAAATTTCATGTTCTTGCTTCTAAGTTGTATTTGTTGATTCAATTAATAGCTATACATGATTCTTAACATGTAGGGATGAATTCTAAGTAACTGTTTCACCATTTTGATCATGTTTGATCAAATTTAGTTTTTGAAAAAAGTTAGATTTTGATTCAATCTTCAAAAACTCTTTTAATGATGTAATGATGTTCTTGTTTTGTTATGGATTAACTATATTCATCATTTCAAAGCTAATGGAACAAAAATCAGTCCTTGAAATGGCCTAATTTAAAATATCCCAAAATTTGACCTAGAAATGGTGTTTTAAAATTGATTCTCTTATGCTTCTCAAAATAGTGATTTATGTTAGGGCTTTTGTTTTTCATTATCATAACCTACTGCAACTTACGGATTGTAATTTGGATATTCCGTTCAAAAGTTATGGCCTTCTGAAATTTCGGACCTAAACAAGAACACCGGGCCCTAAAATTTTGCCTTAGGACCGAGAAAAAAATACTAGAACCGAGTCGCGCGACCGAGGAAACCGCACAGGACCGTGCCACCCGACCGAGAGAGTTGTCTTAGGACCGACAAAACTAGCCTAGACCAAATTAACCTAGGACAAACCTTTCCACTTGACCTAGAATTGACCTTGACACCTAACCTAGGACCAACAATTAAGCATAGCCTCATCTTAGCCTAGGACAAACCCTAGCCTTAGCCTAGGATCAAACCCCCACTTAGCCTAAGACCGTTACAACCCTAGGCCTAAGTCCGAACCCTCACTCAAGATTGAACCTCTCAAACCCTACTAACTCAAATTGACAAGATCGGACTCGAACCTAGGATTTAATCCTTAGGCCCGTTTGGTTCCAATTTTCAAAAATCCAAAACTATTTTGGAACCAAACCCCCATTTTCTAAAAATTGGTATTCTCAAGGTCAGAAAGTAACTCTCAAGATTCTCTGGGATATTTCTCAAAACAAATTGTTTGCTAAGGTCTTGTTTGATTATACTCTCTAATATCTTTTTCTGATATTTTTAGGTTTTGTCAAATATGAACATCAACGCAACAGGTACACACCTTCTTTAAATAATTTTGTACAATTATTTAAAGTCTATCCTCATTTAGGACGCCTAGACTACTAATTAAAGATAAGGAATGTTATAATTAAATTTATAAAAACTAGACTTTATAAGGATTTAGAAGGATTTTGGAAGGATTTTGAAAACCGTCCTTAGGCGGGCGCAGAGGATATAGCACGAAGCCTTTCCCGAGCGTAAACAGACAACGAACCACTTTTTTCAAAAAATCTGGTATAAATACGTTTGTACACGTATCATTTTTATTGATTTTCATAAAATCTCTTGACGACTCTGATTTTCAAATGAATAATCTTTAAATTAATTATGCTTAATTTATTTAAATCGAGTCAGGTTAATTATTATTTAGCCTCCTAGATTATTAATGTTTGAACAAAAGATTAATTATTTTTCATAATTAATTTCTTACCGCTCCAGGTATTTTCAAAATCTTTTAAAAACTAAATGTTTCATTTTAAAATATGTCTGGCACGCAAACCAAGGTTGAAATCATTGAACCTCGAGCTGCCTCACGATAGTCCTTCCATATTGCCACGTGCCTCACAAGCATGTGATAAGGTACGGAATGGGACATAGATAGGGGGATAAACGGTGTTATAGCAGTACTATATTTTCCTATCAATTCAATCCTATCATTTCTATTATGAACATGCATATCATTATGTTACGTGCGGCTCATCAAAAACCTCGGTCCTAAAATATTTCATGCATCTATCTCTCGACCCAAGTGTGCATATGGGCCCGTTTATGTTTTTTATGGAATAATTCTGTTTTGTTTACTCTCTCTCTTATTTCTTTTGAAACTGAATTCTGTTATTTTGAAAGTTTGTTGTAACCGAATACTCTTGGGTAAATCAGCCTCTTTAAATGGTGATGCCCACCCCACTTTTTGGGGCTATGAATTGATATTTTTTAACTTGGTGTTTAAGTTATCTCTCGGCCCTCCTCCCCCTTCTTGGACCGCTAGGTGTGATCTAGTGGTATTTCTCTCCTCCCCCTCGGCTCTTCTCTCCCTAACCTCGAATTCTCCTCTAATTCTATATCCGCTGCGCTAGAGTGTTGAATTCCATCATCAAGAACCCGTTTCTTGAATTAAAGAACTTGAAAGGCTCGGCCATAATTAAAAATCCTAACATCTTGGTATCAGAGCTGGCCGATTCTCAACATGGTAGAAACTCGCCAGCAATCGGAAATGGATGCGCTCAAGACCCTGATTGAAAACTTGTCCCAGCAAACAGCAGCAATGCAAGCTGCCATAGACCGTAGATTTGATGTGGCCGAAGAAAGAATGGCGGCCCTTGAGAGCGGGGCATCTGGAAACATGCAAGAACCCCGCCACAGACCCTATGATGATAATTCTTGCCACGGTCCTTCACCATTTAGGCCCCCGCACCCTGGCCAGAACCGCGATCAACACTATGCTCCTCCTACTCGGCTAACCAAGGTCGATTTTCCTCGGTTTGATGGGTCGGATGTCGAGGGCTGGCTAATTTCTGCCGAGCAATTTTTCAGAGTGGACAAAACTAAGGATGCCACGAAATTAGAAATCGCCCCCATTCATTTTTCTGGAGAAGCAAGAATGTGGTACGGGTCATATCTTCAAAACCGAAATCATATGGAGGCCCTATCTTGGGCCGTGTTCAAGAGAGACCTTATGACTCAATTCGGGCCATCTATACATGATACACCAATGAGACAGCTAATGAACTTAAAACAGGTTGGGTCGGTTCAAGAATATAATCTCCGGTACATGTCGATCTCTCAAAAGTTATTACATATGCCAAGGGACTACGTCATTGATTGTTATTTGTCCGGTCTAAGGGAAGAAATTGCAAACTGCATCAGGCTGCGATTTCCAGATTCTTTAAACGAAGCAATGGCCATGGCTAAAGTCCAAGAAGCAACATATCGGTCCTTAATGAGCAGTGGTAACTTGTACAGCGCTGAAGCATCATTGCTGCCCACGCCATCCAATACCAACACAGCCGGGCCGAGCACCAATACTGACTTCAAGAATTCATCGTATGGGTCCTCTTCCAATGCAAACCAGGGCCATGTTAAGCAATTAGACTCAGCCTCAATGGATGAAAAGCGAAAGAAGGGTCTATGCTATTCTTGCAATGAAAAATGGCAACCAAACCATAGGTGTAAATCCAAGTTATTCATGGTTTCGGCCAATCAAGAAGATCAAGAACCTGACCAAGAACCTGTTTTGGATGATTTTCCTTCATTGCTCGACTCAAGGGATGAACCAGCCATATCCTTACATGCCCTGACCGGGTCTAAAGCCTTCCAAACGCTCCAGATTCTTGGCAAAATTGGGAACCTGCCGGTGGTGATCTTGATCGATACAGGCAGCACCCATAATTTTATCAATAGTAGGATTTTGGAGAAAATAGACCACAAAAGTATAGCAACCCAGGTACAATCGGTTAGAGTGGTTGATGGATCTAATGTTTTATGTTCTAGTGTTTGCAAGGACTTGAAGTGGTCGATGGAAGGCAATGAATACCAAACAGAAATGAAGGTAATTTCCATGGACGGATATGATATTGTATTGGGAATTGAATGGCTGATTACTCTAGGCCCGTCTTCTTGGGACTTTGAAAAGCTGACCCTATCTTATGATAAGCAAGATAGAACCACGGTCCTTAAAGGGATTCCTCGGTCGCAGGCCAGTTTGATGCATGGAAACCAGCTGGAAAAGACCTTAGATGAATATAATGTTGCTGCCAAAATGCAAGTAAAGAGTAAGCCCGAAGGCCAAACTGTTTCACTAGCTGCAATGACTTTGGAAGATATTCCTAATGATCTAATTAGAAGCTATGGTTCATTCGATGCTGCTGTTATGCTGGTTCGGGAAAAAGACTTGGCATGGATTTTTGAGCCAAGTATGGAGTTTAATCGAAGTTGGAAGAAATTATTTTTGCACCAGGCGCTGGGGACATTGCAGCAACCAAGGCCAGCTCTAAACACTGAAAAGCTCGACCTTGGGTGCACAGAAATTCTAGACAGGGGCGGACTGGCAAGCGACCTGGCAGCACAAAGGACCGCAAGGACCGGGCCAGTTCCACTACTGAAGCGATTCTGCCGAAAGTTTTTTGTGAAAATACGGTCTTATGCTGCGACTTTTGCTGAATGTGCCGAAGCCCGACCGAAGCAATAGTTTTGAAGTTGAAGATGCATATTAGAGGCTGACCAGTCCACGTTCTTTTCGTCGAGGGCGACGAATCTCGAAGGGGGGGATTATGTTACGTGCGGCTCATCAAAAACCTCGGTCCTAAAATATTTCATGCATCTATCTCTCGACCCAAGTGTGCATATGGGCCCGTTTATGTTTTTTATGGAATAATTCTGTTTTGTTTACTCTCTCTCTTATTTCTTTTGAAACTGAATTCTGTTATTTTGAAAGTTTGTTGTAACCGAATACTCTTGGGTAAATCAGCCTCTTTAAATGGTGATGCCCACCCCACTTTTTGGGGCTATGAATTGATATTTTTTAACTTGGTGTTTAAGTTATCTCTCGGCCCTCCTCCCCCTTCTTGGACCGCTAGGTGTGATCTAGTGGTATTTCTCTCCTCCCCCTCGGCTCTTCTCTCCCTAACCTCGAATTCTCCTCTAATTCTATATCCGCTGCGCTAGAGTGTTGAATTCCATCATCAAGAACCCGTTTCTTGAATTAAAGAACTTGAAAGGCTCGGCCATAATTAAAAATCCTAACACATTACAATATAAATCTCCAATATAACTATTCTCATATAATTCATCAGCATGTTGAAAAGAACTCATAACCGATGATGTATTTGCCATAGAATCAATAGACGCATCTTCTCCATTTTTAGGACATCATCCATGATTCCTGGTTTCTGCTTCCTAAGATTGTTAAAAGACATGCGAGTTCGTCTATCTGACCTAGCCTTGTTGCTTGTCGACGGCCCTTAAACACCTTCTTATGATCATCAGGGAGGACTTGAAGGACGCCCCTTGCCGGAGTAACAACACTGGACAGGCGTGTACCAGACATTGGAAAGATCAAGCGCAAACTGCATAATCTTCAAAGGAGCCACAGAGGTTGGAATTCTGCAGCAAAGGGTGGGCGCAAACAGCACGATTGGAAACCAATCGCACCGGAATAAGGGCTTAAAGATAATTTCTCAAACAAGAAAGGGTTTAAGAAATTTTAGAACGGTCTGTAGCTACGAAAGCTTTCTCCAGACCGAACACTTGATTCAAACGGCGAGAAAGAAGTTCAATGGAGACCTACCCGCGCCTCGCGGTGTCGTTTGTTGTCCCGATCAAGGTCTGAACTAACCTGTAAGCGAAAAGTGAGGAGAGGAGGACGACCGACACCGATTCGACGCTAGGTCTCTGCAGAAGGGGGTTTTGACTAATTGCTTCGGTCGACTATAGGAGAAGATGACTACGACTGTTCCTTGCACAACAGAACACGTTCTAGAGGGCGCACGACAACCGATCGAAGGAGTTGGAGGATGGAGGGAGACTTCCAATGTAGAAGCGCGGTTGCGGAGAGAATCCGTGTCGTTTGTTTCGTTCGTGCCAATCGTGCCAATCGATAGATGAACAATTTCACTAACCACCAATTGAAATTTGGTATTCTTTTGTAGATAATTGTCTCTAGTGACTTGAAAAATAATGTTCCTCCTTTCCTTTCCAAAACTTTAAACTATAAAGATTGTTTATAATCTCCTACCGTAGTCATGGTTTCGACCAATAAAAGTAGATAGGATTCCAAGTATGTCGTAGATATAGGTTGGTCAGCCTTCGGTTGTGAGTCCAACGATAATTGAAATGCAAAAGTTATCTTCCACAAACATGAAAGGTTTGGATAAGAGGTTGAGGAAGGAAAGAGAAACATAATGGGGAGAGAAAGAGAGGCTTCTAATTTAAATGACAAGTGACATAATTTTTTTTTAAATGACACTTCAAATAAAATAGACTCACAAAATGTTCTTTTGTGAAAAGTATCAAATGGTCAAAACATTGATAGTTGAAGTCTATATAGTTCAAATCAATGTTCGAGCGCCATATAATAAAAATTCCTAAGGTACGGGACCCATATGGTATTTGTTTTGTGTAGGTACAAATCTAAAAGACATTGCTACTTCAAAAGCGGTTTTAAGTAGGCTATCTTAGACGTCTTACGTAGTTAGACGAGGACGGTTAACTCCTTTAGACGCAGTCTAAGAGGAAACGTAGTTAGATGAGGACGTCTAACTCCTTTAGACGCGGTCTAAGAGGAAACGTAGTTAGACGAGGACGTTTAACTCCTTTAGACGCGGTCTAAAGGAAAACGTAGTTAGACGAGAATGTCTAACTCCTTTAGACGCGGTCTAAAAGGAAACGTAGTTAGACGATGATGTCTAACTCCTTTGGACGCGGTCTTAAGGGAAACGTAGTTAGATGAGGACGTCTAACTCCTTTAGACGCGGTCTAAAGAGGAACGTCTAATACCTCGCTTTAGTAGCTGTCTGAAGGAAGCATTTGTCTAACCACGTTCACTCAGTTATCTGCTCCTTCTACTTTCAGCAGTCTGACAAGCCATCTAATCCTATCAAATGAGTGTATGCCATGTATGTGGATATCTCTCAATTGCATTTCCAGTACAAGACAAGATCAGTGGCATGACCCCTAGTTCGAAAACATACCCATCTTTCATAACAGGGTCTTCTCCATCACTCAAATCATGCGAGAATGTTAATTGGCCACAATTCAACAAGTCAAAAGCGGCGATTGGAACAGCCTTATGAGGACTATTCCAGAAGGTGCAAGAATCCTTGACGCACTTTTATCCTATCATCTAAATAACCATGAGGATTCTCGTATTTGGAGTGTCGAGAACAATGGTAGGTTCAACTAAGGGTTTGCTTAGGATTGTTTTTGTGATCATGGGGACGTTGTCCCATGGTCCCACTTAGTGTGGCCTACCAAAGTGATCCCCAGACAAAAATTCATTTTATGGCTCACCTTCCGTGATAGACTCAATACCCGTAATTGGATAAAGACGTACACGAGCATCCCAAATCTTAATTGCCTTCTTTTCTTGGGAAATGAGGAGTCCATTGAACACATCCTTGGGAACTACTCTTTTTCCTCCTTGCTTTGGTGCAGATTCTCCTCATCAATGAGTCTCCTCAGCTTCTCAAACGATTGGACTGACATCAAGGACCTCGCCATCATAAAGCCAAGAGCAATGACTTCTGCTCCAATACCTTCAAGTTTTTTTTCGCCAAAATTGTTTATCACATTTGGATGGAGAGCAACGCTAAAGCCTTCTCAGGTGTCCGCAACAATGCGGATATAGTTTGGAATAATATTATCACTAACGGTAACTCCCTCATCCGAACGTGGAGATGTATTCCCACAGGCGAGAAAAATTGGTTAATCTGTATAAATTGTAACATCGCTTATGATAAAGTTACCATGACCACTAATTTCATTGCACTTTAATTCTCAATTCTCAATTCTCATTTGTCATCTTTTATCTCTCTTTTTTGTACCTCATTCAGTTTGTTTTTACTTTGATTTCCTTTAAACTCGTGTAACTCCTTTCCTTTTTAATGACTTTTATTATATTGACAGTACGCCGTCTTTCACAAAAATATTAGAGGATATTTGTCGCACTACCTGTTCGGTATAGCCACGATCCAAATACTTAGAGTCTGTTATACTCTCGTACTATTGGCGGCCGTAAAACGGACACATGCCACGTATCCACAAAAAATATTTGACCGTTGGTGTAATTCAACTATAAATATAAGCCCAAGGACAACGGTTGAACAATGGTCCTAACAATTGTCAGTTTAAAAACACAAACTGACTTTTTGCTTCACACATTCCAGAAACTCTCTCAAGCTAAATCTCTTACTGTCTAGTTGTGATTATATTGTAATTGCATACTGTATTTTTTTATGAGAAACCTCAGTGTTGTAAGTTGAATAGAAGTTGTTTCGTTCAACAGAGATTTAGCTAGCTTAGTGAGTTTTATCTGATTCAAAGTCTTTAGTGGATATCCTTCCGGTTGTGGAAGAAGGAGTGACGTACGAGTTTTATCTCCGAACATCCATAAAACTCCTTTTGTTCTTTACTTTCTGCCATTTGCATTTAGTTGTCTAAAGCTTCAAATCTAACAAACAATTGTACACTTGAATTTGTTTCAAGAGTTTGTGAAGATTTGCGTAGAATAGAAATAGATATTAATCCCTCATATGATTATTATCGAATCGAATATCTTAATTTGTTCACAATAGTCAGACCCTAGTCTCTATTGTCAGTATCGATCTTAACACCTTGAAATGGTCTTATTTGAAAAATCCCAAAATTTGACCTAGAAAATTTATTTTGAAATTGATTTTTGTAAAGATCCAATAATCGTGATTTTGTGATCATATAAACTAATTATAACTTACATATCATGATTTTGTGACCTGAATCAAAAGTTACGGCTTTTCTAAAATATTGGCTAAAATATGAACACAAGATCCTAATGCTTTAGCTTAGGAGCTGTAATCATCGGTCCTGTTCTTGAGTTGGGACCTAGAAAACCTAGTATAGGACCGTGGATCAGGACCGGTGTTCTTGATCTCCAATTGAGGATCAAGACATGCGTTCTTGAGCTCCGACTGAAGATCTCGATGGTGTTCTTGAGGAAGGATCTAGCCCTAGGAACGATGGTTTTTTCCTAGTATTGTGGACTTCGATCGTGTTTCTTAGCCTAGGACAGAGCACTCCCTTTATCCTAGGATAGGTATTTCTAACATAGGTTCGAGCCCTCTCTTAGCCTAAGACCAGTAAAACTAACCCTAACCTTATACCTAGGACCGAGAACTACCTAACCTTAAGACCGAGGACCTAGACTTGGGACCAAGCCTCCCAGGTCTAGGATCAAGCAGCCAGAGCCTCCCGAACCCTTGACCAAACTCTCCAGTCCCTTGGTTCATGTGACCTAAACCCTGGTCCCAACCAGCCCGGTCTATACCAATCCCGACCGAGCCTAAATCGGCCAAACCAAACCCATACCCTAGGACTCCGATCTTAAGAACTGTTTGGCTCCAATATTCAAAATCCAAAATTATTTTTGAAATTTTGGAACCTGAATCCATTTTCAAATAATCCTGAAAGATTTTATTAAATTTAATATCAGCGCTATAGGTACACTCCCTTCTAACAAATTTTGTACAATTATTTATGTAGTCTGATAGGATCGGTGTAATCAATAGAGACGGGGGTCTAACTATTGATGACCACTTCTAGAAAACGGTTCGATAGAAATCCTATTAGGGATTAATATAACTTTCTATTCTTCATAAACCCTTGCAAACTCTTAACGCGATTCAAGTGCGGAACTGTTTGCTCAGGTTTGAAGCTATGAACCAATGAGAGAAGGAAAGACAGAATGTAAAGAACACAGCAAGTTATTTGTGGATGTTCGGAGCAAAACTCTCCTACGTTACCCCTTCTTCCAACTACCGAAAGGATTCACTATACTTCTTTGAATCAAATACATTTTACTAGCTAGCTAATTGTTGAACATAGTAGGCTCTATTCAACTTACAATATGATTAAGAGTATTTCTCAGCTAGATAGATTTTGATTCCCTCTTGAACTTGAAGATGTACAAATCAGTAAGTGCAAGAGTATGAGATTGATAGTAGATAAGGCTGGTAAGCTCGTTGTAAGGCGTGAACAAACTTGTTGTTGTTATGGTGCCTCGACCGTTGTCCTTGAGGATCTATATAGAGAGTCAGGATACCAACGGTCGAATCTTCTAGATGGACACGTGGCAAGCACCCATTTGAAATCCTCCATAGTACATGAGTACAACAGGCTTTATGCACAAGGATTGTGGCCGTAACGAACTGGTAGTGCGCCGGATATTTTTCTAGAACTATTCTTTACTGAACAAGTAGTGGGAGGAATATTCACGTACGTGGCGTTCATTCATTGGATACAAATAGCTGGCGTACCGGTCTGCAAATATGAGTGGAGCAGGAATAGCGAACAACTAGTTGATCGTGGGTATACATATGCTAACTTCCAACGGCTTCTGAAGCGAGGCATTAGACGTGCTCCAATAGAATACCAAGTCTAATGAGAGTTAGACGTCAATGTCTAATAGCAAGATCCATTAGACCATCAAGTCTAATGGAGTTAGACTGCACGTCTAACTACGTATCTGTTAGACTGCACGTCTAACTACGTATTTGTTAGATTGTACGTCTAACTACGTATCTGTTAGACTACACATCTAATTACGTATCTATTAGACTGCCCGTCTAACTACGTATCTGTTTTACTAATACATCATTAAAATAACGTTAGTCAAACTAATTTGACCCAACAATTTCCCTCTTTTTGATGATGTTAAAACTTTGCAAAATTAATAACATAAGATAACCACCCATCAAATTAAAATAAGAATAACATTAGTTCACAAACTTCAAGCGTAAGTTCCAAAAACCATGTTCAAAAACCAAGTTCCAAAAACCAACTAAAGATAAATAAAGAAAAGAGATTATTTTCTTCCCTTTTCACGTTTGGATCAGCAAACCCTTCAGCAGTCAGGAGATTACGAAATTGAGGGATGAGAGCACGACCACCATTACGGCCACCACATCTACCACCTCGGTTACCACCGCGACCTCCGCCTCTTTTGACTAGTCTGCATCTTTCTTCATTGGCAACTTTTCTTTTTGATCTAGTGCCTCTCGAAGCACCTCTTCTTAAGTTACCGCCTCTTGAACTCTCTTCCCCCTTTTTAACAGTGCCAGCGATAATAAGGGCTTTCTCTTTCTCAACAACAACTTCAGTGTCTTCCATTGCTTGAATCAATCTTGCAAAAGAGTCAGCTTGTTCCATACGTTCAGTGTCGGCTCTATTCATATGCTTGGTTATCTCAACCATTTGATCTTGAACAAGATTCATTCCAGTCATAATTTCCTGATGAAGATTCAGGTAAAATTCTCTTTGTTCCTCAAACTTCGTCGATTGTCTTTTGAAAAGATTCTTTTCAAACTTGGAATAGGTGGTATTGACGATGTTGACTTCGTAAGTATTTTTCTTCATCGTCTTCTCCAATTCTTTTTGAGTTGCAAGAAAAGAAGAAAATTATTTCTTGTTTAAACTGTATCCCTTCTCAAGATTCATCATTCTAAACTGCATATCCAGCATATTCTTCTGAAGAGTGCTCATCATCTCCTCCATACACTTTAAGAGCTTTGCTCCACCAAGGGAGGTTTCTTCAATATATGACACTTCTTGAGAGTTGGCAGGAGCAGTTTGAATGGGACTAACATGAGTATGAACCTACATAGAATACTCCAGTTCTTCTTCCTCAGATGCATCTTTAGACTTCTCTTGATCTCTAAGAATGTTTTCACAAACCTTAAGAATTTGTTTTGAAGTTTCTCAGGGATGAAGGGGTAAATCAGTAACTCTTTCAAAAATGTTCGTAGTTATTATTTTAGGAAAGGATCGAGGAGATGGTAATCCTTCTGATGAATTTTCGTTTTTAGCTTGTTCCACCTTAGTTGAAGGACTCTTATCAGATTCGTCTTCTTTTGAGGGTTCCCCCCCCCCCAGATTGTGCTTCAATAGGCTGATCAGCCTCCGTCTCTTTTATTGGAAATTTTTCTGCCTCTAGAACAGGGGTTTCCCAATCTTCTAATTTCTATTGAACAGGCGGTTGAATAATTTCAGCATTTCAGCATTATTCTCCTCTTCTTCCATGATTGGATCAGGTTGAACGTGATCCTGAGTCTAATTGATAATAGGCTGGGCCAAGTGGCGTTTCTCTTCAGCATACAAATTACCCAATTCAATTAGATGAGCAGCAGCTTGCTCTTTTACCAGTGAAATCAAATTATTATCCTTAGAGATTTGCATCGTCTTGTCTTCATTTGATGGATTATAAAATGGATTCAACCCTGAACAGTCGGCGTTATGAAAAAATCTGAGAACAGTTGAGCTATAGCTTTGCATGATTTGATCAAGTCTCTTTATGGCTTTTTCTTTTACAGCAGCATTTCTTTCCATCGGATTGAAATTTTATTTTCTTACTTCAAGCAGAAGAAAGAGAATACGACCTCTGATGTTTGCTTCCACCAGATCATTCCTCTTGAAAGCTTCATAGACCTCAGAGGTTTTAGCCCACTTTAGGACACGTTTCTCCACACTAACCAGCTTCATCCATTTTTCGCTAACACCTTTTCCTTTAATAACTTGATCATACCTATTGGCCCCTCTGTTCAACACATAGGTGTCGAAGATATTAATGTTTGCAGGTGCTTTCGCATTGGTTTGATCCATCATTAAATTGACAATACATGTTGCTTCAAAAACTTCCTCATCGGATTCACTTGCAATAGACTTGCCCTTTCCAATAACCTCAACATGTTTAGGAATTGGTCTTGGTTCACCAATAGTTATGTCAGCAGCTCTCCTGGTGGCCCTCATAATTTCGTGAGGTGTTAAGGTCTTGGAAAAATACCCTTCTGAGATCTTAGACAGAACTCCTTTTCCTGTGACATCGGACTTTTCTTGAACAATCTTATATACTAGTGGCTCGACATTTTGCAGAATGGGAGCCTGTTCAGACAATACTATAGCAATAGGGGTTGGAACAGCACTCTGCTCTGTTTTGGCAGTAACAGTAGTTTCAGAAGCTACAAGTTCTTTTGGGCGGATAGGAGATTGAATCCTATCAATACTTTCAACATTTGGACCAATTGGCTCAACAGTTGGCCCGACAGCTTGTTCCAACAAAGGAATAGAAACAAATACAAGTTGTTCCAACATAGGAACACTAAAAGTAGGCACTTCAGCTAGAGAAAGAGGGGAAATTACCTTAGATGATGCCTTGGATAACTTAGATGCCCTAGGCGCCTTTAACTAATCACCTTTTGAAGCGGAAGACTTTGCCGACTTTTCAACAGGCTGGCGTATGGAGAAAGCGAAGACATAGGGATGGCTGCAAGGGAAGGAGGACCTTTCTTTGCTCTGGAGTCAACCACTCCAGAATCTTTCTTCGAAGAGCTTTTTTGGCTATTAGAACTAGCCTCCGATTCTGTAACAGTTATGTCCCTTTTTGCCCCCGTAGAGATAATAGAAGTTGTTGGTTGCTTGGATCGAGTGACAGATTTGCCACCGTCTGTTGGCGAGACGAGCCAGAGAATGACTCCTTTGAGTTCTTCATTCTTGAGAGAGTGTTAGAAACCGTGGAAAAGATAAAAACACGACTAGTGTTAATAGCCTCACCCTCCCCATAGGAACCCCAAATGTTCTAGAAATCGGCTGAGTTGGGCAGCGAATCCCACACTTTCCTTGTTTTTAGACTCAATCGACCCACAAAGATTAGAAAAGTGCATAGAAGCCCAGTTAACTTGAATACCCTTTGAAATATCTGTCATATAGTTGAAACAATCCTAACTATATAGATCAAAGAACCTGCTCTTCCTTGAAGAGCCTTCGCAATGATGTCATTCAACAGAATAAAATGCAGTTTGAGAACCTTCTTACTCCCATTCAGCCTGATTTCCGAACCGTCGGTTGAGAAAACATTCTTCATCTCCGTGATGGTTTCTGCTGGAATATGAAGATTAAAAGTGTGGCTCTCCGATGGAAGTTCAAAGAACTCCGCATAAGCTGCCTCATCAAAAGAAATAATTGTCTCGTTCACAGTCGCAGAAATGAAATCACCAACCATTATCACCGACTTGAAGAACTTCTGAACTTCCTTCTCATGGAAAATGAAAGGACCGCCGAGATATTTTTTGAGGCCGGAATACTCTAAGGATCGGAACATATCAACCACTTCCTGTTGATCGAAAGAATACACCAAGGCAAATTCTACCTGCAAAGTGTAGTGACCAATGGTAATCTTCTTGTTAGCCATTAGAGAGAATATGAACAGACTCAAGATGAACTGAATTCTTAAGAGAGAAGTTAGAGAAAGCTAGGGTTCTTAAGAAATTTGTGGGCGTAAAGGTTTCAATCGCATACAATATGTCCTTAAATAGACTTCGAAGAGTCGCATGGCTTAACCGTCACTTTACATAAAAGTAGGACCCACTAATTAATATTAGACGTCTTTTCTCAAAGATTGTCATCATTAATTTAAGGGTATATCAGTCTTTCTCTTTTAACTTGAAAGACATGTGTTTTCATGTTATTTGAAAGTGACTGTTTTAATGTTTAAGCGGGAAAATTAGATGACACCGCATAGAGGACAGCTATCCTTAATTAGTTTTTGAAAATGAAGCATCTTATAGCACATGTAGTTAGATGTTTTCCTTACTTCTACAATCTATGAGGATTAAGCGTCTATTAGACGCATGAGTCTATTAGACGCAGGCGTCTAATTACATGTCTTATAGATGTCTAAACGTCTATTAGACGTCGATGTCTAATTACGCATGAACAGAACGCATTAGACGTGTGTTTGGTTAGACATGAGCCTCGAATTGCTCTTGTCTTATAAATGTCTAAACGTCTATTAGACATCAACATCTAACCGCGCAGGGTATCAACCAATACACTTTATCTTAGAAGCATAGAGTGTGTAAGTAAGAATACTTCTAAGTACTTGGTTTTTCTTTTAGACAACCTCGTCTAATAGACCGATTAAGGCTTTAGTCTGCGTGCATCTTTATTTATACAGTAAATTTCCCCCTCAATTTATGCATGTACAAAAAAAGAATAAATTAATGTTTTGAGGTCCTTAAGACCAAAAATATTTTTTTAAGGCAGAAAACACTTAGTCCTTAAGATTGGCGAGTGCCATTATTGATCTTCTAGAGCATGTCCTTAGAAGAGTATGCTCCAAGCTTCCTTTTTGCAGCTTTCCTGTATCAACTACATAAAGAAATATTTACAATTTTGGTACTCATATTCACTTGGGTTCTCGATCAATCAGTCACTTGGGTATCCATATTTGAGTTATCTTTATGGATTTCTCATTTTGTGTTGTAATTAATGCGTATGATCTAGACTTAGCAGGCGTCTTCCTGCTAACCACTGATCTCTTAGCTTTAGAGGATGATTTTCTTTTTAAAACTCCTTGACTTCTTATCAGATTTTAGATTGTCAGACTTGCTGGCTGCTTCCAACTTAATTTTCAGCAAGTTAACAGTTGGCGGAACATAGGTTATTTTATCCTTCAAAGTTAACTCCTCATGTATTGGATCAGTTTCAATATCAGTTAAACTCCCTTTGACAAAACTTATTGGTTTAAGCTTGTTAGTTGCTGAGTTTAACTTCTTACATGACTGGTTTGGGTCATTGCTATCAAATCCTAAACCGGATTTGGATCCAGAAGGTTTTAACAGACTGATCTGATATTTGACAGCTTCTCTAGTAATTGTCCAAGCACTGACAATATAATTTAACCGTTTGTTTTCAAAAGAGAAAGTTTTATCTGTTCTTTGAGCATCTCATTCTTAGATGAGATCTTGACCTTGCCATTTTCAAGAATGTTTGATTCTAGAGTTTGAGATAAAATAGGTTGAGAGACTTCAGAGAAAGATTTTATTTCATTTTGGGACTCTGATAGCTTTCTGTACTCTATGACCATGTCATTTAGTGCAGCTACTAGTTCTTCCCTTAAAAATTTTTCAGAAGAGAAGTCAAATAACTCAGATTCCTGAGCTTCTTCTTCTTCTCTTACAATGAAACAAACAACCACTTCATCATCACTATCACTGGATGATGAGTCATAATCACTAAAGTTCCATTTGTTCTTCCCGTTGCCTGCCAAAAGAGCCTTCAGCTCCTTTTTGTCGTCCTTCTTCTTCTCATCACGCTTCGGCTTCCGACATTCCGATTTGTAATGACCTAAAATACCACAGTTAAAACATTTAACATTAACTTTAGATTTCTTATCGTCATTAGTATTTGAAGAGCTTGAGTTAGAATTGCTCTTCTTCATTAATTTGCCAAACTTCTTCACGAATTTGCCAAACTTCTTCACGAAGAGAGACATAGCATCGTTGCTGAGCTGCTGGGCAGTTGTCATCACATCAGGGGAAACTGGTGGCTCTTCTACAGTCACCAAGGCTTTGGTAATGATGGTGGATGAGGGTTGATCTTCTTCAATCCTTGTATTCAACTCGAACTCATAGGCCTTGAGATCAGAAAACAGATCGAAGAGCCCGATCTTGTTGAGGTCTTTGGATTCCCTCATTACCATCATCTTTATGTCACACTCCCTTGGTAAATCTCGCATTACCTTGATAAAAATCTCCCTGTTGCTGTAGGTCTTTCCAAGAAAGGATAGAGTGAAGATAACTTTGTTGAACCTTATGTCAAACTCTATCATTGTTTCTCTAGGACGCATTTTAAAGTTGTCGAACTGCTGAGTGGAAACCATAATTTTGTTCTCTTTGGTCTGCTCATTTCCCTCACACAGTTGAGTGAGTCTGTCGCAGATCTCCTTGGCAGTTTCACACTCGATGATGTAGTTGAACATGCTGTCGTCAAGAGATCTGTACAGAACGTCCAATGCCATGTTGTTGAGGTTATTCCTCCTCTTATCTTCGCTGATCCATTCGGATTTGTTCTTTTCGATTTTGATGGGACCATCTATGATAAAGATGAGAGGAAAGATGAGCATGGACTATTTTCTTCCACACAATATAGTTTTCTTTTGAGAACGTGGGGATTGTAGTGGCATTGGCATCTTTGGATATGGTCGACATTCTTGGTGGTAGCTTGTGAATAGAAACAAGGCTCTGATTCCAATTGATAGATCGGTGTAATCAATAGACACGGGGGTCTAACTATTGATGACAACTTCTGGAAAACGGTTTGATAGAAATCATGTTAGGGATTAATATCACTTTCTATTCTTCACAAACCCTTGCAAACACTTGAAATGATTCAAGTGCGGAACTATTTGTTCAGGTTTGAAGTTATGAACCAATAAGAGAAAGAAAGACAGAATGTAAAGAACACAGCATGTTTTTTATGGATGTTCGGAGCAAAACTCTCCTACGTCACCCGTTCTTCCAACCACCAGAAGGATTCACTATACTTCTTTGAATCAAATACAGTTTACTGGCTAGCTAACTGTTGAACAGAACAGGCTCTGTTCAACTTATAATTTGATTAAGAGTATTTCTTATCTAGATAGATTTTGATTCCCTCTTGAACTTAAAGATGTACAAATCAGTAAGTGCAAGAGTATGAGATTGATAGCAGATAAGGCTGGTAAGCTCGTTGTAAGGCGTGTACAAACTTGTTGTTGTTATGATACCTCGACCGTTGTCCTTGAGGATCTATATATAGAGTCATGACACTAACGGTCGAATATTCTAGATGGATACGTGGAAAGAACCCATTGGAAATCCTCCATAGTACAAGAGTACAACAGGCTATGTGCACAAGGATTGTGGTCGTACCGAACTAGTAGTGCACCGGATATTCTTCTGGAACTGTCCTTTACTGAACAAGTAGTGGGAGGAATATTCGCGTATGTGGCGTTCATTCATTGGATACAAATAGCTTGCGTACCGGTGTGCACAGATGAGTGGAGCAGAAGTAGCGAACATCTAGTTGATCGTGGGTAGACATATGCTAACTTCAAACAGTTGCTGAAGTGAGGCATTAGACGTGCTCCGTTAGACTGCTAAGTCTAATGAGAGTTAGACGTCAACGTCTAATAGCAAGATTCATTAGATCACCAAGTCTAATGGAATTAGACTGCATGTCTAACTACGTATCTGTTAGACTGCATATCTAACTACGTATCTGTTAGACTACATGTCTAACTACGTATCTGTTAGACTGTACGTCTAACTACGTATATGTTAGATTTCCCGTCTAACTATGTATTTCTTATATTGCCCGTCTAACTACGTATCTGTTAGACTACACGTCTAAATACGTATCTGTTAGATTGCACGTCTAGCTACGTATCTGTTAGACTGCCCGTCTAACTATGTATCTGTTAGACTACACGTCTAACTACGTATCTGTTAGACTGACTATCTAACTACATATCTGTTAGACTGCACATATAACTACGTATCTGTTAGACTACACGTCTAACTACGTATATGTTAGACTGTCCATCTAACTACGTATCTGCTAGACTGCACGTCTAACTACGTCTAATTAGCTTGTTTTAAACCATGTCTAATTTAGCATAGTTTTAATGCACCTGCACAAAAACAATTAGACGACTTAGCTTCATTCTTAATCAAAGTTTTACCAATACATCAATAAAATAACGTTAGTCAAACTAATTTGACCCAACATAGTCTAAATTTATTATTGTTTATGACCACTAGAACACTAATGAAAGGAAATAAATTTATCATAGCCAGACTTTTTTATTTTAAAAAAAATTAAAAAGGTCTTTAGGCGAGCATAGAGAACATAGCGCGAAAGTCATTTCCCGAGCATAAACAAATAACGAACCCCTTTATAGAAACTCTAATATAAATACGTTTTTAGAGGAATCATTTTATTGAGTTTCAAAAAATCACTTGGCGACTTTGTTTTTCAAATAAATAATCTTTTAAATTAGTTATGTTAATTAATTTAAATCAGATTCTGGTTAAATTATTATTTAACCCCCATATTATTAAAATATGAATAAAGAATTAATTATTTTTACATAATTGATGTCTACCGCTTCAGGTTTTTTCAAAATCTTTTAAATTTTAAATGCTTTATTTTAAAAGATGTCTAGCACGCAAATAAATGTTAAAATACATCGAATCTCGAGCCACCCCGTGATGTATTCCTCTGTATTACCACATGTCCACGACACGTGCTAAGCTACGGATGGGGAGCGATTTATGGGGGTCAGACAACAGTCTAGGGGCGTGGTGAATGAAAGATCAATTTTCATGCTAGGTGTTCAAAAGAATGGGTTTTATAATGGAGACTAAGAAAACCCTAAGGGACAAACTCATTAATAACTACCTACACCTATTAAAATGGGAAGAGATTGTTATGACATTTTCTCTAATTAACCCAAGTGTTAACTTTGAGAAAATTTCATTTTTTTTTTGCAAGGTGACATATCTTTCCATTTGACACATCACTAAAATAAGGTGGGATGAAATTTCGGCCAATAGGAATTAAGAATTCATTGGTTATGACATCATAACTTGGAATTCTTTTGGTTAACACCTCATTACTTAACCATTTGAATTTGAACTTAAAATGGCTATGCTTTTTCCCTCCTTTTTCATGAACCATTATTTAGAAGCTTCTAGGAGTAGGGTATTCAATATTTGGTTTGAACCAAATATCTGACTGAATTCAAATAATTCAAATGAAAATTTCATTTTCGGTTTTTGAATCGAATTACAAACTAATTCGAATTCAAATATAGTTTTCAAATTGGTTTTCGAGTTGGTTTTTAACCTCAAAACCAAACTGAACACCGAATTTATTTTTTATTATTTATTTTATTATATATTATATTATTTATTATATATAATATATAATATATAATAATTTATTTATTTTATTATAAATTATATAATTTATTATGTATAATATATAATAGTTCATCACTCATCATATATATATATATATATATATATATATATATATATATATATATATATATATATATTCTTTAAACCTAATTTAGCCACCCACTTCATTTATATGTAAACGTAATTCTTCACTCGCCCACCTCATTTATATTCGCTAAACCTAATTCATCAGTCGCCCACCTAATTTATATATATTCTTTAAACATAATCTCTCTATTCTCTAACCTAATCAAATAATCTCTCTTCTAATCAAATATTTTTTCTAGTCTCCCTCATCTCTATTTACTTTCACCCAATCTTCCAGTTGTCACTTCCTCTCTCATCTCTATTCTCTTAACCTATTTATACAGTTTACACCTCCCTCTTTTATCTTTATTCTCATATAAAAGAGAATTCATAAACCATATGTCATCCACATAAAAAATAAGACTATTAATCTAATCTCGTTTTATTTTCCCTCTAGCCTTCGATCTATCTAATATCGCTATCTCTAGAGCTTCTTCTTTGTCAAGACTCTTAAGTCTTGATCTATCTTCGTTGTTCAACACTTATTTCAAGTTCAAGATCTATCTCACCGTTCAATATATATCTCTGTCTTTCAACATTTTTGTTCAAATTTTGTCTTGAATTAGAATAATTTGAATTCAAGATTTGGTAATAAAAGAAAATAGAAAATAAAATTTGATTCGAATTCGGTTTAGTTTTATTAGAATTTATTCGAATTCAGTTTGATTTTCAAATTGGCTAAAAAAATAAAATTTTGAAGAAATCGAACCGAGAAATTCGATTAACTCAAAAACTAAATCGATGAACACCTTTATCTATGAGGGTCCAATTCCACTCTCGGTTGGATCCATAGTCGGACTCGATCGTTCTTGGTCGGGCTCTCGACCAGGTCACCGATTGGTTCCCTTGGTTGGATCTATGCACAGACATTGAATTGACTTTGAAATGGGTTTGAATCACACCTACTAGATTTCGAAATGGCCTTTCTTGAATTGGATCATGGTCTTTTCTTGATTTGAAATGGATCTTGGCCTTTCTAAATTTTTAACATGGATCTTGAATTGGATCTTGACCCTTCTTCACCCATGATTCTCAACTTTCGGATTTTGATTTTCAAGTTCCCCTACAAAATAGGAAAAATGTTACTTTAAGAGATTAATTGTAAAGTTAAACAACCAACTCTTAAATAATCTTACTAACTTATAAAAAGATAAAAATAACTAACTGATTTTCTAAAATAACTAACTAATTAATCTAACTAATTTTGTAAATTACTAACTTTCTAAACTAACTAATTAATCTAACTAAATTAATTAAATTAATATAAAAAAGTAATTTACAAATTTATATTTTAAAATGTTTTATTTATTTAATATTTAAGGTAATATGAATTAATTAAAAACACGTAAGATATACTAAGTATAATAATTATCCCAAGTGTTTTAACTTAGTCTAATTTAGGGGTATAAACAATTCGAGTACCATACAACTCGAACTCGACTCAAATTGCATTATAAATACTCGAATTTGATCTAGTATCAAAATTTATACTCAAACTCGGCTCGATGACAATTCGAGCTACTCAGCTCAAACACAAAAATTATATTTTATTAATTAAAATTATATTTTACCACTAAAAAAGATCTCAAACATAATATAATTTATATATTTGAGAAACTACACATATATAATCAAAATATTATTTAAAAATAAAAAATATAAATGTCAGGAAAGGAGTAAAAAATAACAGGCGGTTGACCAAGTATTGTTAACTGGGTTGACTTACACTTCGATATTATCTATGTTAGAAGATAATATTTGTTTTTATTCTTCACAAATCTTCACAAACTCTTGAACAAAGTTAAGTGCGGAACTATTTGTTTAGACTTGAAGCGACAGATAAAAGGTTGGGAGATTGGGAATGTAAAGAACACAAGACACAAAGTTTGTGTATAGATGTTCAGAGCAAACTCTCCTACGTCACCCTTTTTCTCAACTTTGAGAAGGATATTCACTAGAATATTTGGTTTGAATACAGCACTTATACAAACCCGGTCAGACACACATGATTTAAACACTGCATGCTTCTGAACTTCTAGAACACAAAACTCGTTGATAGACACTTTATCAACTTACAAAGAACTCACAATATAGAAAAGTGATACAATTATTTTCAGTATAAACAATCTCTCACAAAAGTGTTAAGACAAGGAGCTTTTGAAAATTTCTTGTAGAGAGAGTTTTTAATTTTCAGGAAAACCTAGAAAGTCAAATCTGTTTTTTGTTTTCCTTTGATCTTCTTTTACATCTAAATCACAGCAATGGTCGGATCTTCTTCAATGGACACTTGTCCTCTTTCCGTTGGATGTGTTCTAGGATAGTACATCAGAGAATATTCCAAAGATCGTGGTGTATTGGATATTGGACAGGCAATTTGAATAATATTGCATATGTGGCATCCATTCATTTGTTAAGATTAGCATACGTGGAAATCATTAGTTTGTTGAGATGGTCTTGTTTTACTTCATTTTGGACGCCTGATGATGAGTTGGAAGAAAGCTTCGGTTTTCGCTCAACTTCGGTATTTTAGAGGTGCTCTCGGGTTTTACTCAACTTTGGTATTTCCAGACATCTAGCCGAATGCTTCCCTGAAATAATAAAAATATAATTATTAATTGCAGTTGGTGAGATTCAAACCCAGGTCACTAGTGTGATAAGCAAAATACATACCATTGGTACTACAACACCTTACTATTATCTTTTTATATATATATATATATATATATATATATATATATATATATATATATATATATATATATATATATATATATATATATATATAATTTAACTTAGATATAATTAAAACTTATTTTATACATTTATTATCAAGACATTTTCATAAATTATAATATAACAAATTTTCCATTTTTAATTATTTAAACTAAATTATCAAAACCAAGTGAAATCATTTATACCTTATAAAAACGATTATGTTAATTATCCTAAGTTAATTAAAACTTTAGTCTAATAATAAATATCATCACTTAATTTAAAGATAACAAATATTCATTCAATCAAAAATATCATTTAAAAATTACAAATAAAAATGAATATTTATAAGATATTTATCAGAAACACTAAAAATTACAAAACAGAAGTTGTTGAATATTTGAAAGACATCGTCACACCTGTCATTAAGAACTCGTACCAGTTCCTGCCCACAATCTTTAAATGTTTTCTCCTTATCTAAGTTGTATTCAATCTCTTGAATAACATTAGTAGATATTGAAAGTCTAGAATTAACTTTCGAGTTGGATTTTATCATATTTTAATTAGAAGAATTTGTTAATCCTAACAAATGAGTTGAATTTCAATACGATTAGAATCACCTGGTATTATTTAAATTAATTCAATTAAACATATTTAAAAAAAAAAAGCAAAGAAAATATTAATAAATTTTAATTTTTTTTCTAATATGATAAATTTTAATACCTGAAATTGACATTTAGTCTTAAGATTTAGTTGTAAACCTCGTTGAAGATGGCAATAACAACTCCCACAGCTGCAATCTCCACATTAGATGAACATGGTAGCCATAAGTTTTTCATCAAGGGTAACATTCTTGTGCCCATTCCAAACCATGTTTATACATGCTAGAATTTGTCTTAGTCATTATTTTATCATATTCTTCTATAGTAGCCAATTCAAAATATACATTCACCAACCTCAAATGAGGTATCTGTTTTTGAATCTTAAACCCTCATTTCTTTCTAGCCACGTTTAGAGTTAAGATAGTATTGTTTGATATTTACTTTTCTCAGAAAAAGATTGGGTATATTGATGTAAAGAACTTCTTGAATTTTCAGCCAAACTAAGATTATCCAGATTGGGCTACATTAAAAGTTTCGGCTACAAAGATACATATAACACTCTAGCCAAATAAATCCCAGAATATTACGGTCAAATTCATTCTTCAAAAGCCTCCTAAATAAGGCCTATTATGTCTACCACAAACATCTCTTAGTAGCATCTAGCTGTTAACATGGTATACAATAATTTATTTTTTATTAAAAACAACTATTTTTTTCTTCATTCATATTAGTGTTGTAATTACTAATAATGTTTTTTTTCCTTTTGTAGATTTTCTCTTGAAAAATGTAGACTAGAATATAAGTACCTAATTGATTTTAAACTTGGCAGTATGATTCGAAATATATAATATTCGAACTGTGAATTGAGGCACTAATCCGTTAATAGAAGAATCCGGAATTGCTTCCATGTCACTTTGATGGAAGAAGAATCGGGGTTGGACCATTTTGTAATGGAAGTCTTCCCTGCATCTGGGATGAATGGAAGGAGAAGATATATAATTTGGGAATGGAAGTCACAAGTTGGGTGAGCGATGCAAGGAAAAAACTAGTTTTTTTAAAATATATATATATATATATATAACGAGCTACTCGAACGAAAAATATAAAGCTCGAGCTCAATTTTATAATCGAGTAACTCGAACTCGACTCGTGCTTGGTTAAACCGAGTTCGAGCCGAACTTTGACTGAGCTATTCACGAGCTACTCACGAGCAGCTTGAATCGTTTGTTGGGTTTTGCAACAGCAAAACTATGAATCTTCTTCGAAATCAAACCTGTAACAAATCAGTTTCCAAATCGTCTATGACGACAAACAAATTACGAAGACTAAAATAGCACAAAAACAATAAACGACAACACAATATACGTGGTTCGGTCAAAATCGACCTACGTCCACGGGAGGGATAAGTTTCACTAAATCAAAGAAATGTCAATAGTAGAAACTTACATGCCCTTCTCTCAAATGAAAGAAGTGATTACACTAGGAATGATTGGACTACTCCACAATCAAAAGCTCCCCCAATCTTTTTCTCTAGATCAGCCAAAGAACAATAAGAAGAAGGAAACTAGAAAACTCTAGATCTGTAATTCACTCTCTCTCAACCTTATTGTGTTATAAGAAAATACCCAAAAAAAGTATTTATACTCTAACCCGTTTTCATAACAGGAAACTCTGACCCGTTTACCCGGAATTTAAAAAACTCACCCGCAATGGCAAGGAACACCTCGACATCGTTCACACCCCTAGTCTAATTATCAACCTAATTTATTAAAAATTCAAAATCAATTATTCTTGGAATCTCAATTGCTTCAAAAATAATAGCTCGCTTAATAATCCGTACAATGAAGCTTTATATGAATTTCAACATGACAATAGACTCGAGATTTATTAAGAGAATAAACTATAAAATTAAGGAGTGAAATTGAGGGTCAACAACTCTTATTCAAACATATGAGGCAGCAGTTGATCTCATGAGGTTAACATTTGGTGTCATTTATCTTTTATAACCATACATTTTATTAATACTCTAATTTTGGATTAGATCTACTTTATAACTGTATATTATAAATTCCTTTTGTATATGAAAATAAGAAGATGGTTGCTTGGGGGCACGAATGTCCAGGATGATCTGGTTTTGAATGAGAAATTACTAGTGGAAGGACCACATAAGGTGAGTTATTTATTTATTTTTGTCCCTTTAGACATCCTATTCTTTCATGCCCTAATTTGTTACAATTGCAGCATGGAACACCAATTAGTTAGTTAAGATTGTGATGGGTGAGGAATATGTTATCAAATCCTAATCAAATTAAGGACAAAAATATTAAAGATTAATTTTGTGTTGAAGAATTAATGTTGGAAAGAAAATTGAAAAAGAAAAGAGTTAATCTAAGTGATTGATTTTGATTGGAGAATGGAAATGTAGTAGCCATGTTATTGATCCAAGTAGTGATCCATGTCTTGAAAATGGCATTAAAGGAGCTTGGGAGAAAACACAATAGCCAAGAGAAAAATCAAGAAAAAAATAAGGAAGAAGAGGAAAAGTTAATTTGAATTCAAGGTTTCCTAACCAAAGAAAAAGTGACAATACACTCCTAAAAATTTCCATATTAGAAAATTGTGGTAAATTTTACATATCTTCTATTTGACTTATCATAAAATTCTAACTTTTTGGATTTTGACTATATAATGAAATCTAAAGAGAACCCTAGAATATTGAACTGAAATTCAAAATGAATTGAGAGATATTTATTTCTCGAGTGAAGTTTTCCAATAGCGTATTCAAGTTTGAGTTTTGAGTTTTTCTTGTAAATATTAGGGTACCTTTTGTCATATTTAGACATTACATATACATTTCTCTCTTTGATTTGTATTAGCGATGTAACTTCACCATTTGTTCATAGTGAATAGTCTTACACTGTCTTGTCAAGTGGATATAGGCATTTTGCTGAACCACTATAAAATTTTGTGTTGTTCTATTGTTATTTCCTTGATTTGTTGATTTTTTTATTCTTAAAACATTATCTCTTTGAAGAGATTGTGTGTCAAAAGTCATCCACAAGTTCGGTTGACTCTTACATTATTTAATTGTCCAATTGTAACAACCTATTACACCTCTTCCTCAATAGTTACAAAATAAAACCTCGCTAATTTTAGATTAATATGGTAGTCAATTATTGTGACGTTAGTTCGAAATCTCTAATTCACACATTCGTGTAAAACGATTCAAACCTTCATATAAAACGTTAATTTGAAGTTAGTTTAAAGTTAATTTTTGTAAAAAACCTAAATCTTTTTGTACATCATCTCTCATGTGAAGTGCACTTTACACGAGAGAGTTGTACAACTATCGTGTAAAGTGCGTTTTATTTCGAGGATATTAAGGAGAATATAAAAATATGTATTAATATGTGAACCAAATTAATTTGGACTCATTTAAAAATAAATAATTTAGAAGATGGATCATTAATATTTGGTTTTAGTGAAAAATATAAACAAATTTATTAATATATATATATATATATATATATATAAATTAAGTTATTTTAACTAACTCTCTTTTATTTACCCAAGATA
Organism: Impatiens glandulifera; assembly: GCF_907164915.1. Classification (NCBI taxonomy): domain Eukaryota; kingdom Viridiplantae; phylum Streptophyta; class Magnoliopsida; order Ericales; family Balsaminaceae; genus Impatiens; species Impatiens glandulifera. The sequence goes on along the minus strand of NC_061862.1, from coordinate 126,967,165 downwards.
TATATTTATATATAAATTAAGTTATTTTAACCAATTCTCCTTTATATAAATTTATTTAAATCAATATATATTTGATAAAAATAAAAATAAGTCATTATAATGATTAATGATCAATCAAGTTGTTCTCTCTATCTATTTTGGGGTCAAAACGAATATTACTAATAATAATAATAATTATTATTATTATTATATCCATACAACTCAATTGTGAATTTATATATAAAAAAGTGAGTCTAAATGGCTGTCTAAACATGTAATACATATTAATATTTGGTATCATATATATATATATATATATATATATATATATATATATATATATATATATATATACCGCGCATAATACACACGTATTAATATTATGTAATTTTTATTAATTTATAACATTAAATTATTTTTGTATAAAATTATTTTCAAGATCTTTTGTATGGGGAGAGACGTTGTACAATAGCTATCGTGTAAAACACGTTTTATAGGAGAGCGATGTACATAAGTTATAGTGTAAATCACGCTTTACAGGAGAGTGGTGTACATTAGATATCGTGTAAAGCGCTTTATAGGAGAGCAATGTATAAGAGATATCGTGTAAGTGCTTTACATGAGAGCGTTATACATCAGCTATCGTGTAAAGTGCGCTTCACGGGAGAACGTTGTACAATAGATATCGTGTAAAATGCGCTTTACTCAATAGTTGTTGTACAACGCTCTATTGTAAAACGATTCACACCTTCGTGTACAAAAATTCAAACTTTCATGTACAGCGTTAGTTTGAAATTAGTTTTTGTAAAAAGACTAAGGATGTGTTTGATGAGTTGGAATTGGAATTGGAATTGGCATTGGAATTCTAATTTCAATTCCATGAGAATTGGAATTGAATTACAATTCAATTCCTATGTTTGGAAAAATGATAGAATTGTAATTCAATTCCAATTCCTATGTTTGGGAAAATGATAGAATTGTAATTCAATTATAATTCCAATGTTTGTAAAATAAAATATCGGTTCAAAATGTTAACTTTTAAAATATGTTTTCACGTTTTGGCACGTTTAATACGTTTTTGACATTTTTTTCACATTTTCACACGTTTTTCACACGTTTTTCACGTTTTAACACGTTTTTCACATTTTTTACACGTTTTTCACATTTTTCACACGTTTATCACGTTTTTCACACGTTTTAACACGTTTTTCACGTTTTCAAACGTTTTTCACGTTTTTCACATGTTTTTCACGTTTTTCACACATTTTTCACGTTTTAACACGTTTTTCACACGTTTTCACACGTTTTTCACGTTTTCACGTTTTTTACACGTTTTAACACGTTTTTCACGTTTTACATGTTTTTCACGTTTTCATACGTATTAACACATTTTAACACGTTTTTCACGTTTTCAAATGTTTTCACGTTTTTTACACGTTTTAACACGTTTTAACAAGTTTTTCACGTTTTTCACACATCTTTCATGTTTTTTTACACGTTTTTCACACGTTTTAACACGTTTTCACGGTTTTCACACGTTTTTTACACGTTTTAACACGTTTTCACGTTTTCACACGTTTTACGTTTTTTCACACGTTTTTCACATTTTTGGCACATTTAACATGTTTTTGACATTTTTAATATGTTTAACATGTTTTTCACACGTTTTGATAGGTTTAAAACGTGTTAAACCTATCAAAAACGTATAGACGTGTTAAACATATCAAAAATGTGTTAAATGTGTCAAATAAGTGAAAAACTTGTTAAACATGCCAAAACGTAAAAAAACGTTTTAAACGTATTAAAACGTGTTAAATGTGTTAAAAATGTGTCAAACGTGTCAAAACGTAAAAAACATGTGAAACGTGTCAACAACGTGTTAAACGTGTTAAAAACATGAAAACGTGTTAAACGTTCCAAACATGTGAAAAACTTGTTAAACATGCCAAAACGTGAAAACGTGTTAAACGTGTCAAAAATGTGGTAAACGTATCAAAAACGTAAAAAAAGTGTTAAATGTGTTAAAAATGTGAAAGCATGTTAAACGTGTCAAAAACGTAAAAAAATGTGTTAAATGTGTCAAAAATGTGAAAACGTGTCAAAACGTGTTAAATATGTGAAAAACTTGTTAAACGTGTTAAACATGTCAAAAATGTGGTAAACGTGTCAAAAACGTAAAAAAAATGTGTTAAATGTGTCAAAAATGTAAAAAAAATGTGTTAAATGTGTCAAAAACGTGAAAACGTGTTAAACGTGTCAAAAACGTGTTAAATATGTGAAAAAACTTGTTAAACGTGCCAAAACGTGAAAAACGTGTCAAAACGTGTCAAAAATGTGGTAAACGTGTCAAAAACGTAAAAAAAAACGTGTTAAATGTGTCAAAAACGTGAAAACGCGTTAAACATGTCAAAAACGTAAAAAAAACGTGTTAAATGTGTCAAAAACGTGAAAATGTGTTAAAAGCGTCAAAAACGTGTTAAATATGTGAAAAACTTGTTAAACGTGCCAAAACGTGCAAAATGTGCCAATATATAAAAAAAACGTGTTAAACGTATCAAAAACGTGTTAAACGTGTTAAAAACGTGAAAATCATGTTAAACGTGTCAAAGACGTAAAAAACGTGTTAAATGTGTCAAAAACGTGTTAAACATGTCAAGGACGTGAAAAACGTGTTAAATGTGTCAAAACGTGTTAAACGTGTCAAAAACGTGTTAAACGTGACAAAAACGTGTTAAACGTGCCAAAAACGTGTTAAACGTGTTTAAAACGTGAAAATCATGTTAAACGTATCAAAAACGTGTTAGACGTGTCAAGGACGTGAAAAACGTGTTAGACGTGTCAAGGACGTGAAAAACGTGTTAAATGTGTCAATAACGTGCCAAAAACGTGTTAAACGTGCCAAAAACGTGTTAAACGTGCCAAAATATGAAAATATGTTAAACGTGTAAAAAACGTGTTAAAAACGTGTAAAATGTGTTTAATGTGTGAAAAACGTGTTAAAAATGTCAAAAACATGAAAAACGTGTTAATTTGGAATTACAATTCCGACCTAAAAAGATAGGAATTGAGAACTATCAAATTACACTATATTGAATTCCATTGAAATTCTAATTCCAATTCTTAATATTAAAGTGTCTAACAAACATAAGAATTGGAATTGGACCCTCCAATTCCAATTCCAATGCCAATTCCAAGGTTATCAAACGCACCCTAAGTCTTTTTGCACGTTAGCTTATAGAATAAAAAATTAAACTGAATTATTATATTTTTGTATTGTTATTTTAAATTTATTAATTGTAGTAATGGTATATTTTTGATACAAAATATTGTGTTATTATCATTGTGAAACAAATTAATAATTTTTGAATTATAATGACACTAAACTTATAAAATAAAAACTTAAACTGAGTTATTATATTGATGTATTTTTATTTTAAAATTATTAATTATAGTAATTAGTAATGGTATATTTTTATACCAAAATTTATTAATACACGTGAAATATAATAACTTTAATTTTTGTATAACTCTGTGTATAATTGGATGTTAGGTGTTAGTTATAAATGATATTTGAAATTATTGACTTTATAAATATATTTGACAGTATAATGCATTTTGAGAATTTTTACATTTTCATAATTTGCATGCAACTCGCTTGCATCTTTATCCTCAACTTTATTTTAAGCGCCTTTAGTTCTTTTTTGGCATTTTGAGGTATGATGTCCCAACTCCATTTCTTTCTCGATCCTATATATGTCTTCATGTGTCTCATGTATTACACTCTATAATCAACGACGTTTTTGTAATCATACCATGACATTGTCAATATCTCTACTTTGAATGTTGAGACCCTATTAAATGCACGTCAAGAATGTGAGAAACTTGTTCTTATGTTTACAATTATCAAATAGAAATGATATCAAGCATATTATTTCATATCCTAAAGATATTAGAGAAGATTAGAGTATTACTATTTGTATTACCAACATATATTTACTCGCAAATAACTCTTTCAGTGTTGTGTTGTCAATTATTTATATTGCATCTTCGGTCATATTGTAACATACTAAATAGTAATGATTACATTGCAGCTAAGGGTGGGGAAAATTACCAAAATTATAGGTATATCAAAAATATTGTACTATAATATATCGAAAATATTGATATTTGTTTTGGGAAAATAGTTTAACATCATTTCATTAAGAAGTCCAAAAAGTGGGAGGGTCAATAATCAAAACTAGACAAACTCTAGTTTTGATGCAAGTTGACAAACAAATGACCCAAAAGTTTCTGAATGGTAGCAGTCAAATCACATTACAAAACATAGATTACAAAGAACAAAGACTACAATCTAACTACCCCATCCTATGTTGTCTCCATATCCGTTTTTTTGACCATATTGTCTTCTTCCACATTCCCTTCTTCCCTCGTTCTTCATGAAGGGAGATTAAATTGAAATAGATAATGATACATGTCTATTCTCATTGTTTAATCTTCCTCTATATGAACTCGTACTAACATGATAAAATGTATTCTTCTTCGGGATTTCAAGGTTTTTATCACTACTTTCTCTTCTTCGGTTTTACGTGTTTGTGGATCAATAACTTTAGTTTCCTCTTCACTTTTCTTCTATGTTATATCTTTTCTTTCATTTTCTGCCTCTTCCTCTTTCTTGTCTTTAGGTTTATCTTCTTCAGCATCCATTGTTTCATTAATTTAATTGATTTCTTTATTATTTAATTCTACCTTGTTTTCTTCTTGTACATCATTACTTTCTTCCTTCTCTAATTCTTCCTTAATTTCTTTCTCTGTATTTTTTCCTTACTGATGGACTTTAACTTCCCCAATATGCTCTTTGATCCTTGATTTTTTTTTTTTTCTGTTTTTCTTCTTCTTAAGCTTTCAGGAATTTATGCTCTTTCTTAAATGTTTTTGCACATTTAGTGCTAGCATGCTGAAAAGTATTGAAGAGAGCACACCTATTTGGCCTCCATTCATATGAGATTTTTATAATTGTAGACTTTCTTTTCCTGTCAACTACAGTCATGTTCTTTGGTAACGTACTTCGAGGATGCACTTCAACACTTATTCTAGCAAAGGTAATTAGTTGTTCTCCTCCTCCTATAATTGGGTCTATGTATAATGGTTTCTCTAATAAACTTGCAAAGTGACTTAGAGCTTTTACATTGTACATGTGTGATGGGATGTTCCAAATCTTAAATCATACCTGGGTTTTTTCTTTTAGTTTTCTTAGCATGTTCAAATTTTTAGACTATCTCTCTAGCTTCATACAGTTAGATCCAATATAAGTATGTCCATGTTTCAGAATATCATCAAAGGTTTGATCCCTTCTTAAATGGTAGAATATAGAGATCATGTATGTTTGCAGAAACCTTCTCTAGTCCAATCTGCTCCTATTATCTCATTAAGGATTCCTTGGTGACTGAGAATGATAATTATTCGTCCCTATATAGTTTCTAACCACTATATTTTCCCATTTCTTAACACATTTTTCCTTTACTTCAGTTGCTAGTTTAAATTCAAATGGAGAATTAAGTACCTCCACTTTTATTTTAACATCGCTCAAGTAGATTTTTCTTTTATAAGCATGATCATCTACTTTATTTTCTATATTTTGTTTTTCCAAACTTCGTTTACTCTTCAGCTGGAATTGCTCATAATACTGCAGGTATTTTATTTTGGGGGTTTCATCAGATCCTTCATTGTTTCAACTGACCAGTTTACTATTTTTTCATACTCTTCCTTCTTTAGTAAATTTCAGTACTTAAGATAATGTACATTCAATTGGACGGTTGTTTGCTGCATTTTTTCTTTGTTGAGCACAATCTCTCTCCTTTATTTGCGTGCGTCATGAGCTTTGTGATTTATTTTTTCAGTCCAAAAGATTTTTCTCTTTCATTGTAACTAGCCTTCCAAATTCCTTTTTTCTTCCCATATTTTCTTATTACATTTTCTTCATAATTTTTATCAGCAATTGGTTTCTTACTTTTGTTGCATTCTTGTTTCTTCAGCAATCCTATCAATTTCCTTTTCAGTTGCCTCCCTTAGACCATCTATCACAAATTCTTTGACTTCCTTATCTTTATTAACTTTCTTTTTTTCCCATTTTAATGAAGAACATTACACAACAACAAAGTATAGTAATTACATAATAGGGTACACCAGAAACCCTTGCTATTACAATATAGAGTAAACTAAAAACCCTAACCTTCAAACCAAGTTTTTTAGATGAATGAACGACCTAACTATTAGAGTTGATACCGTGTCATTCGTGTTGACCATGCCGATTGTGTCGGTCGTGCCGAAAGTGATCCTAAGCGACTAGCAATTGCTGTCATTACAAGCAAACAACGACCTTGAATCGTGTCGATCGTGCCGATAGTTCCATTCGTGAAGATCGTAAATTTCATGTCGTTCGTTTTGATCGTGTTTTCGTGATGAGAGAATTTGCTGCCAGAAGTTTTGCCATAAAATATCGCTTGAAATCTCTAGAGTTTTTCTCTCTCTCTTCCTTTAATATCGATATATTTGGTATACCAAAAAAAAGGTAAGGTATGATACTGATACTGAAATTATTAGTAAGGTAAAGGTATGAGATTTTCAAAATTTTGGTATATATATACCGAAATACCAAAATAATATTTATAAATTAAAATATATATTATTTAATACTTATAAGGAAATAAATAAATTTGATATTAATTATTTAATTACATAATCATAATTTTTGGAAATCAAATCAAAATACAGTTATATTGTAATATAATTCAATATAAGCAATTTCTAGATATTATATTTTATAAGATATAAAACTAATTTTATTTCACTATAAAGTGTTTGATTTTTTTTCAAAACAGGCCTATTAAAGTCTAATATGTTGTCAAGTTTATCTCAAATACAAAATACGACTCGAAAAAGAGTAAGAACAACTTCAAAACTAAAACTCTCTATAACTCCTAAACAGAGTAAGAATATATTTAAGGAACACTGTGAAAAGAAGACAAGAAAATTGGTAGATGGTAGATTACAACCAATCAGGGTATACAAGTACTATCAAACTTTGATTTTAGTCGTTTCTGGAATTACCAGTGGGTTGAAAAACCAATTATTAAAAAGATGTAAGTTGAGTCCACTCTATGATATAAGTAAAGCCTGTAGAGGTGATAAAAGTCAAACTATATTGATGAACGAAACGATGGTACAAAAAGTGCTTTGGTTCCATATACTTTTAACTAGAAAATGTGTGAAATAAAATTGACCGAGTATGTGATCCTCAATGAAGTGTCATTTAAAGTTGTCGAAAGAAAGGGGTTTGTGAGCTTATTAAATTAAGCACAACTAAGGTTCAAGGTTCCTGATCAAAAGAAAGTTGTAGGTATGGTTTTTGATTTATTCTTAGTTGAATTGATTTTTGTTTAAGTTAATATATTTTTTAGGTATTAAAAGTATAATACCGATACCGTACCAAAATCAAGGTATACCGAAATTAAGGTAGGTAAATGTATGCATTTTTTCTATACCAAAACTTTAGGTAAGGTATAAGGTACAAATAAAAAATTAAGGTATACCGTACCGACCCACCCTAATTGCAGCAACATACAAGTAAGAAAATCTGTACAAAACAAAAACAAATGAAGGTGTGAAACGATTATTTGTCACACACTGATCAATTTCAATGAGAGATTTACTTACTAGGTCAATAGTGTCGATGTTCTGTTTTGAAAGTTCGAAATACTTCATTTATTCTATGAGCATTGCCTCGAATTCACTTTCATCACTGATTAATGTCTATATGTTTAGAGTAGAAAGTGTATTATACATTAATACAAAATGTATAAACAATATATTGTTAGTAGAGCTTACAGAAGACAAAGTGGTTTAGTAAATCTTATGCTTTTGGGGCCTTATCTGTTATCTACAGTTCACGATCAACAAATACGCCCAAGCATCAACAATATAAATTTCTAGTCGTTTATCGCTCTCCAAGATGAGTAAATCCCCGCGTGTCAAGTTTATGAATGCATTATTGGATAACTTTTTCCTGCAAAACACAATAACATATTGTTAGACATTTTATTTTTTTTATAAATAAGTGTGAAGAGAAATATTACATTGTATTTTTTCCTTCTAGAAAGATCAACCCCGAAATAATCATATGTCTCATAGTCAACCAATATACATCCTTAAAAATATTGGAGAAGAAGGCGATGTCAATGCCATAGAAATTTTTCTCACCCTCTTTCTAGAGGGTGGAGGAGTCGCCATTACTTCTTTTGGAACTTCCACGAGTACAATTGAGAGGCATCGTGTGGATGCTCCTTCATTCATTTCAGTGTGTATATCTTGGTAAGGATGACTTTTAGGGTCTTTAACTCCTCCGAGAATTTGTGTCTTCATTAAGCTATTTAGGAGGTTTTTCTAATCAATGCCTTTTGGTTTATGAGCTTGATAAGAAGGGTAACACCTGCTTTTATAATATCAAATGCATTGATGTTGACCTATTGAGTCAAAAATATGTATTTTAGTATTTTTGCACCTTCTACCAATAGTTGTGTAGCCTCTAAAATTATTTTGAACGTATGAACAAGAGTCTTAGGCAGGTTCTTCTGAGGTAGTTCCTTATCAGGAAGGTCCTTCTCAAGTAGATCATTGGAAGTTTGATTCTCCTCTTGAATAACTAGAATGCGTGCAATGACTCTACCATGTCCAAACCCCCCATGTTTAGACTCGTTAGAAACCCTCTCGGACATCATATAGTCATCCCAACACCCCAAAATTGGGAAACGCTTGGGGATGTTTCGGTATACTTCATTCTCAATGACTCGGGTAAAGTAGCACAACTGATCCATTTGCATAATTAAACACGTTATCGAAAAAATAAAATCTAATAAACTACAATAGTGTACTAAGATGTCAATTGATCACTTACCAAAAGAAACGTTAGTGGTCCATGGAAATATGACGTTTTATTGTTATATCACTTTAGACCACTATCCAGAAGTCCATTTAAGGTGAACTTGCACCAATTGTAATCTTTTGTTTTTAAAACATCGTATAGGCAATACAAATAATTGACATCACAACACTAGAAAGCCATTTGCGAGTAAATATATGCTGGTAATACTTCAATCTTCTCTGATATCATTATGATATAAGTGGGTGAACATATATATCTATTATATATAATAGTTATGTGTAATAAATTAATTATTTTAAATCAATATTTTCTTTTTTCCATCTTAAAAAAAAGTTGGTGAGAAGTTATTTCTTGTCCTTTCTCGTGGTTTTTCTAATATAGTAGATGTCTCATTTCCCTTTTGATCACTCAGTTATAAATTATGTTCTGTTTGGTTTGATATGGCATCTTATTTAGTCAGGTTAAAATTTTCATTCCAAATTTTTACGATCTGAATAATACTCTAAATCTTCGGTAGGTCGTTCGTTATTCATACTTTCTAATTATGTTGATAATGTTTTCTTGAGTTCGTATACGTCCTATTTTTAATAACTGAGACGAAATTATATAATATGGAGTTGTTTTTCATATTTTTCAATAATAAAGATATTTGATTTGATTTTTTATCCTCCCATAATTTGTAAAGATTTTTTATTATTATTTTAACCATATATGTATGCGATCGATTATATTTTTTCAGCGTTGTTTACCAATCATATACTCAGGATAATTTTAACTGGCACTCATAATATATTTTGTAGAGAATATTACAACACTATTTTATTGATTCGCTCTTTTTTAATTCTCATCATCTAGGAACTCAACTTTCGGTTCTGTCCTCAACAAATTACATTATTGTTAAATTTTTGTATTCAGAATTTTTAATTTTGTAAATTGTTCATATTATTTAATATCTAGATTATCAATTGTTTGTATGATTTTATAAATTTATTTAATTGTTTGTATTAATTAATTAAATATCTAGATTATAAACCATTGTCGCCGACTTGAAGAGCTCCCGAACTTCCTTCTCATGGAAAATGAAAGGACCACCGAGATATTTTCCGAGGCCGGAATACTCCAAGAATAGGAACATATCAACCACTTCCTATTGATCGAAAGAATACACCGAGGCGAAATTTACCTGCAAAGTGTAGTGACCAAGGGTAATCTTCTTGTTAGCAATTAGAGAGACGATGAACAGACTCAAGATGAAATGAATTCTTAAGAGAGAAGTTAGAGAGAAGTAAAGGTTTCAATCGCATGCAATATGTCCTTAAATAGCCTTCGAAGAGTCACATGGCTTAACCGTCACTTTACATAAAAGTAGGACCCACTAATTAATGTTGTATGTCTTTTCTCAAAGATAGTCATCATTAATTTAAGAGTATATCAGTCTTTCTCTTTTAACTTGAAAGACACGTGTCTTCATGTTATTTGAAAGTGACTGTTTTAATGTTTAAGTGGGAAAATTAGATGACACAGCATAGAGGACAGCTGTCCTTAATCAGTTTTTGAAAATGAAGCGTCTAATAGCACACGTAGTTAGACGTTTTCCTTACTTCTACAATCTATGAGGATTAAGTGTCTATTAGACGCATGAGTCTATTAGATGTAGGTGTCTAATTACGTGTCTTATATATGTCTAAACGTCTATTAGACGTCGACGTCTAATTACGCATGAACATAACGCATTAGACGTGTGTTTGGTTAGACATGAGCGTCCAATTGCTCTTATCTTATAAACCTCTAAACGTCTATTAGACATCAACGTCTAACCACGCAAGGTATCAACCAAGACATTTTATCTTAGAAGCATAAAGTGTGTAAGTAAGAATACTTCTAAGTACTTGGTTTTTCTTTTAGACAACCTCGTCTAATAGACCGATTAAGGCTTTAGTCTGCGTGCATCTTTATTTATACAGTAAATTTCCCTCTAAATTTATGCATGTACAAAAAAGAATAAATGAATGTTTTGAGGTCCTTAAGACCAAAAATATTTTTAAGGCAGAAAACACTTAGTCCTTAGGAGTGGTGAGTGCCACTATTGATCTTCTAGAGCATGTCCTCAAAAGAGTATGCTCCAAGCTTCCTTTATGCAGCTTTCCTGTATCACCTACATAAAGAAATATTTACAATTTTGGTACCCACATTCACTTAGGTCCTCGATCAATCAGTCCCTTGGGTATCCATATTTGAGCTATCTTTATGGATTTCCCATTTGTGTTGTAATTAATGTATATGATTTAGACTTAGCAGACGTCTTCTTGCTATCCACTGATCCTTTAGCTTTAGAGGATGATTTTATTTTAAAACTCCTTGACTTCTTGTCAGGTTTTAGATTGTCAGACTTGCTGTCTATTTCCAACTTAATTTTCAGCCAGCTAACAGTTGGAGGAACATAGGTTATTTCATCCTTCAAAATTAACTCCTCATGTATTAGATCAGTTTCAGTATCAGTTAAACTCCATTTGACAAAACTTATTGACTTAAGCTTGTCAGTTGTTGAGTTTAACTTCTTACAAAACTGGTTTGGGTCATTGCTATCAAATCCTAAACCGGATTTGGATCCAGCAGGTTTTAACAAACTGATCTGATATTTTACAGCTTCTCCAGACCTTGTCCAAACACTAACAATATAATTTAACTGTTTGTTTTCAGAAGAGAAAGTTTGTATCTGTTCTTTGAGCATCTCATTCTTAGATGAGATTTCGACCTTGCCATTTTCAAGAATGTTTGATTCTAGAGTTTGAGATAAAATAGGTTGAGACACTTAAGAGAAAGATTGTATTTCATTTTTGGGCTCTGATAGCTTTCTATACTCTATGACCATGTCATTTAGTGCAGCTACTAGTTCTTCCCTTAAAAAAATTTCAGAAGAGAAGTCAAATACCTCAGATTCCTGAGCTTCTTCTTCTCTTGCCATGAAACAAGAAACCTCTTCATCATCACTATCACTGGATGATGAGTCATAATCACTATAGTTCCATTTGTTCTTCCCGTCGCCTGCCAAAAGAGCCTTCAGCTCCTTTTCGTCGTCCTTCTTCTTCTTATCACGCTTCGGCTTTCGACATTCCGATTTGTAATGACCTAAAATACCACAGTTAAAACATTAACATTAGCTTTAGATTTTTTATCGTCATTGGTATTTGAGAAACTTGAGTTAGAGTTGCTCTTCTTTATGAATTTGCCCAACTTCTTCACGAAGAGAGACATAACATCGTTTCTGAGCTGCTGGGCAGTTGTCTTCACATCAGGGGCAACTGACGGCTCTTCTGCAGTCACTAAGGCTTTGGTAATGATGGTGGATGAGGGTTTATCTTCTTTAATCCTTGAGTTCAACTCGAACTCATAGGCCTTGAGATCAGAAAATAAATCGAAAAGCCCAGTCTTGTTGAGGTCTTTGGACTCCCTCATTGCCATTGTCTTTATGTCCCTCCCTTTGTAAAGCTCGCATGACCTTGATAGAAATCTTCATGTTGTTGTATGTCTTTCCAAGAATGGATAGAGTGGAGATAACCTTGTTGAACCTTGCGTCAAACTCAGTCATTGTTTCTCTAGGACGCATTTTGAAGTTGTCGAACTGCTGAGTGGCAACCATAATTTTGTTCTCTTTGGTTTGCTCATTGCCCTCACACAGTTGAGTGAGTCTGTCCCAAATCTCCTTGACAGTTTCACACTCGATGATGTACTTGAACATGATGTCGTCAAGAGATCTGTACAGAACGTCCAATGCCATGTTGATGAGGTTATTCCTCCTCTTATCTTCGATGATCCATTCGGATTTATCCTTTTCGATTTTGATGGGATCATCTATGATAACACTCCACATGTCATCATGAAGAGAGGAAAGATGAGCACGGACTCTCTTCTTCTACACAATATAGTTTTCTTTTGAGAATGTGGGGATTGCAGTGGTACTGGCATCTTTGGATATGGTCGACATTCACTTACCAAAAGAAACGTTAGTGGTCCATGGAAATATGGCGTTTTATTGTTATGCCACTTTAGACCACTATTCACAAGTCCATTTAAGGTGAACTTGCAACAATTGTAATCTTAAAGGCAGTACAAATAATTGACAACACAACACTAGAAAGCCATTTGCGAGTAAATATATGCTGGTAATACTTCAATCTTCTCTGATATCATTATGATATAAGTGGGCGAACATATATATCTATTATATATAATAGTTATGTGTAATAAATTAATTATTTTAAACAAATATCTTCTTTTTTCCATCTTAAAAAAAAGTTGGTGAGAAGTTATTTCTTGTCCTTTCTCGTAGTTTTTCTAATATAGTAGATGTCTCGTTTCTCTTTTCATCACTCAGTTTTAAATTAGTGTTCTGTTTGGTTTGATATGGCATCTTATTTAGTCAGGTTAAAATTTTCATTCCAAATTTTTGCGATCTGAATAATACTCTAAATCTTCGGTCGGTCGTTTGTTATTCATACTTCCTAATTGTGTTGATAATGTTTTCTCGCGTATACGTCCTATTTTTAATAACTGAGACGAAATTATAGAATATGGAGTTGTTTTTCATATTTTTCAGTAATAAAGATATTTGATTTAATTTTTTATCCTCCCATAATTTGTAAAGATTTTTTATTATTATTTTAACCATATATGTATGCGATCGATTATATTTTTTCAGCGTTGTTTACCAATCATATAGTCAGGATAATTTTAACTGGCACTCATAATATATTTTGTAGAGATTATTACAACACTATTTTATTGATTCGCTCTTTTTTAATTCTCATCATTTAGAAACTCAACTTTCGGTTCTGTCCTCAACAAATTACATTATTGTTAAATTTTTGTATTCAGAATTTTTAATTTTGTAAATTGTTCATATTATTTAATATCTAGATTATCAATTGTTTGTATGATTTTATAAATTTATTTATTTTTTACTAATTAAATTTTCACATTAATTTATATAGATGAAGAAGGTAAAATGATAATATTTGTAAATAAAAATCTAGATTTATCAATTAAAACACAATCTAGAGAAACAATTTTCCAAATTATAAAGCTATCACTTATAGGTGCACTAAATTGTGTCGATCAGATTAGGTGCACTAAATTGTGTCGATCAGATTCGGTGCACTAAATCTTCTCCGACATCCTAGTCATATTTTTAAAAAAAAAAAAGTATTAAAATAATTTAGAGAATATTAAACAACATTATAGATTTTCATTTTTTATTGAGGAAACATAAAAAAAATAAAACAAATTAGTGTATTAAAAAATTATTATGTGAAATGGGAGCATTACAATTTTTTTCAAATCTAAATCTAATAGAAAAAACATTTGATCATATCAGTTTTAAAATCCATTATATCAGTTTTAAAATTGTGGACCTGAATAAACTAAAGTATATATAATAGTACAGAAAAATCAAATTAGATTCAGATATGTGTCCAAAAGTCAAAATGGTAAAAGTTCTTATTTAATAAATCTAAAGTTTTAATTTCATTTGAAAAATAAATATGAATAAAATTAAATAAAATTCAAAACTGTAAAGATTAAATTTTATAAAGTATATATATTCTATTTTTCTTTTAGTTTTGAAATATTAAAGAAAATCATATGAGCTTGTTTGATGTAAAGTTACATGGAAACAATCTAATTTATTTTTAAAAAAAAATTGTTTCATGTAAAAATATTGATTAATTGGTAAAATGATTAAGATGTCATTATTATTAATATTTTAACTAAAAAGAAATTTGGTATTTATTTAATATTATCAATAAATAATTAATAACATTATAAAAAAAGGATTTTTCCATAAAATAAAACTCTTCCAAGTTAATTAACATGGAACAAGTGTCAAACAGCTAATCAGCTAATTGGGTCCAATCTGTCCAATTTCAAATTTTTAATTGATAATAATCATAATTACTTATTTCTGTAACGGTCATATTTCTTTCCAAACGGATAGAAAACAGAATGGAGCGTTAAGAAAGAGAGAATGTATACATTTTTCATCTTTCTTGACCGTTTCATCTTTCCACCTTTATGAATCACATATTTTTCTGCTTTCCATTATTATTTCTCTTTTCTCTCTAAATGAAGAAGAACTAATCAGCTTTATTTTGTGTAAGATCAATCTCTAAACAGATACTTGATATTCTCTCTCTGTTTCTCTGTGTGTGTTGAAGTAAAGATCAATCTCTAAAAAAATTTCGCTGAAGAGATGGGATGCTTCACTGCGTGTTTTAGGAAGAAGAAGAAGAGCAGGAACCAAGAATTTCATCCATTCGACGAACGAGTATGTCCCATTTCATTATCTTTTTGTTTAGTTTGAGAAAAAATGAACAGATTAGAAAAATGGGTTTTATAGGTAATGCCCGATTGGGTTTTCTCTTCAAAATTTTCGATTTGATATAAATTTCTTCACAGAGATACAGAATTCAGAAGTCATCTCTACAACCTGTTGAAGAGATTCTAGTTCCAAAAATACAGTGAGTAATCAAATTACTGATTTCTCAAGTTCATATCTGTTTATGGGTTATTTAATTGTCTCTGTCTGTTTGTGTTTTTTTTACTTATTTAGAGTACAGCTTGAGAGGGAATTGAGCTTGAGTACTGAAAAGAGATTAACTTTCAATGCAATCGTTCCAACCCATGAGCCCATTTCAATCCAAAAGAGTACAAACACTTTGGACCAGATAGATAGAGCTGTCAATGATAAAGAGCATGAAGAAGCTAAAGACAGGTCTTCTCGACACCTTCCTAATAATCGGTATATGAATTGCAGAGACAGTAGCGATGAAGAAACCGAATTAAATGCTGATGTTGACAGTGGTGAAGATGAAAGTAGTATAATTGAGAAAATATGGACTGAAGAAGTAATCCCACCTGCTTCAATGGAATCAAAAACAGATGAGTTAAACAGGTGTGTGGGATTCAATGATTGTTCCCCAATTCAAAAGACTCGAGATAGGACTGGCAATAACAAGAACTTCCATCCTGTTCTCAACCCAGTAGAGAACATTTCTCAATGGAAAGTTGCTAAAATCCAAGAAACAATATTAACCCAACCGGAACTTGAAAAGGAAAATCATGATATCATTCAAAGCTACGATGAACCCACGATTATTTCCAAGTCGAAATTCAATGAATCCAGAGGATCATTGAATCAAGAAATTTCAGTTGATGCTAGTTTGTCAAATTGGCTTGATACATCAGGAACCACAACTCCACCTCCCCAAAAGAAGGCCAGCTGCAATGGGCTTGAGATTGAGAGGCTTTCTTTTTCAGGGAAAAGTGTGTCAAAAGGATCAAATCCAATGTGGAGTATTGATGATAGGCCTATTTTAGGTGCATTAACGTTGGAGGAGATTAAACAGTTTTCTGCTACATCTACTCCAAGAAGATCACCAATTCGAAGCCCTGAAGACATGCCGATAATTGGAAGTGTTGGCACTTACTGGAGTAATGAAACTTGTCATGATGAATCTGGATCATCAGTTTCTTCTTGTTATAAGGGGGGTTCAAATTCAACTAGAAAGTATAGAGAGGTAACATTAATTGATGTTTGATTGTTCTTAGGATTAGTGAATGAATGAGTGTTTGATGTTAACTAAGGTTATTTCTTATGTTGCAGGATAAGAAAGTGAATGGGCACTACACACCATTTAAGGAGAGGTTAGATAGAGCCTCGCGAACAAACTCTCCAGTGCCTAAGAGGCACATTTAGATTCAATTGTGTGTTCTGGATTTTGGATTGCGTTTTTCTTTTTTGATGGATTGCGTTCATTTGTTTGTGATTACTCAAGTATGTTCTTGGTTTGGTTGTTTCTCTATGATATTTAAATTATAGACTTTGATCAATAGACTATATAGTGTTTATCTAAAACGTTTTAGTATACTATAAAGTTTAAAAAGTTTGGTTGGATACACAAAATTTTATTAGACAATAAATTTTTTTTGGACTGTCTTAAGCTCAATACATTTCTTACATAGTACTTTATCAAGTTTGTAATAACTTTCATATTTCAAAAGAGCAAAAAAGAAATAAATTAATCACAATTTATTAAGATTATTCCAATCTTGGAAGAAATTGAGTTTCTCCGGTGAATTTATTGTCACCAATTCTATCGAACTAATTGGTAATTCAAATTTCAGAACTTACAAATCATTCAAATTGTTTAGCAAAATAAAAGTCCTTTTAAATTGGTCAATCTTCCAAGTTCTTCCTGCAATGTCCCAATGGGACCAGACTAGCCTTTTGAAATTATTAATCCAATCAACCCATAAAACCATAAAAGAAAGTCTAATATACATTTCTTAGTTTTTAAGAATGCATGAAATGAGCTCTTATGAAAAAGACAGGGGATTGAAGAAAAATCTTCCATTTTAATAAACTAAATCATCTAACCCATGGCAGTTTAAGTGACAGATTTCATACATGAAACAATAAATATAATTTGTATGAAAAAAGTATTTAGGCCTTCTTATTTTTGTTTATTTATTTAGGCCCTAGAAATGTTTTGTTGAGTCTTGGAATACTAAGAAAGACGAAATACAAGACGGGAGAGAGAGAGGAGATAAGGATTAGAAAATGTTTGGTATTATTTTTAGAAATTTTTTTCTAAAAAAAGAGTTCCAAATTCATTTTATTCGCATGTAAAAGTACATAGTTTCTCTTTTCATCACTCATATTTGAGTTGATGTTGCACTTTGATGGGATAAAAATTATGTTTTGTCGGATTAAATTTTTATTTTGAATTTTTGTAATTCGAATAATATTCACAACCGTTGATGTGAGCATTGGGTGGATTAATCCGAAATCCAATCCGAATCTTAAATACTAATTTGGATTGGATATTTCGGATTGGATTGAGATCGAATCGGATTGAGTTCGGATTGAATTAAATCGAATTGGATAGGATTATCTAAACTATCTAAATAAAAATTTATTTTTTAATTTATTTTTTCTTTAAATTAAATTTCATCTCAATATAATATATATTTTACTTATCATCACTTTGACAACTATATTTATTTTTATTTTTATTATTATTTTTATTATTTTTTTCAGATTCAAATTTAATAATAATAAAATTTTGAATTTTTTTTCAATTTTTTTTAAAAAAATTATTGACTAATTTCAACTTATATATATAAATATTTTTTAGTTTGGATTATCCAAACCATTTTTAATTCAGTCCGTATCCGATCCGTATTAATTAATAAAATGGTTTGAATTACGAATTGAATAAATTTAGTTTGAATTTAATAGAGATCGAACAAAACGGATTGGTTTTACCCATTTGCTCACCCCTACCCATACTTCGACTGTATTCATAATTTTTTTCGAATTCGTGTCCTTTCCATTCTTATCAATGAAAGAGATATAACAATTGGATATAAAAATTATTATTTTTTCTCAATAAAGAATTACTCGAACTTATGGAGAATTTTTATAGGTATCTCTCAAATGAATTATATGAATTTCTCAATATATATATATATATATATATATATATATATATATATATATATATATATATATATATATATATATATATATATATATATATGATTCATAATTATTTGACAAGATCTTTTACAACATTACTTATAAAACTTTCCGTTAAAGATAATTTTAGTTGGCGCTTAGAATATTTGGCAAAAATTCTTTCAAAACCATTTTGTTGGTTCAATTTCGGGTTGCTCAACTTTAACTCCCATCCGTTTAAAAATTTAAATGAGTTTGTCTTTGGAGTAACACAATCAATTTTATTATTATTATATCTTCTTCATTCAAAATTTTGTTTTTATAAATTATTCACCCAATTTGTTATCTTGATTTTATAAATCTTATTTATTAATTAACATATATTTATTTATTATGTAACTATCAATTTACTCTAATAAAAATTATATTTTATTAAAAAAAATTAAATGTATCCAATCTTATATTGATCTTATATAAATGGAGAATTTGATAGAAATGTTTAATTTTATTTAAATAATAGACCCATTACATCTTTTTCCTTCCCCTTTGAAAGGGAAAACAATTTGTACTCAAGTATTTGGTTAATCTTTCTAATGTTTTTCATTTTTAGTTAATGGACTTGCTGCTTAAGTAGATTTTTTTAGTGCCATAAAGTATAAAATGAGATATTTGTATTAATTAAAGAAAATAATTTTAAATCAGACTACATTGATAGTTGGTAATCTTTAGGGACGACCGCCAAATCGACACAAATAAAAATATTCTTACAAAAAGATATATGACTGAACATAATTTTTTTTTGATAAAGTAAAAATCGACATTTAGACCAACTTAATAATCCAATAAATATGATACTAATAATATTTTTACAAAAAGATATATTTGATATTTAGACAAACCTAAAAATCCAATAAATCTATCTTATCTACAATCTAATATATTAATATTGTAATGGAGTATGACTACGAAATCTCATAGTGTAGATAAATTTTAGGTGTTTTGCTTCTCGAAGTGCAGGCTACAACTCCTATTCAAGAAGCGAATGAAATCAAAGGCTCTAAGGGCATCTCCAACCGGACACCAAACTTAAACGCATTCCCATTTTCTTCTCCAACCGGCCACCAAAACGCATACCCAAAATGAGAATTTACTCCCTCTCTCTCAAAAAAACCCATATATGTTTGGTTACTATTCATTTCTCAAATTTTTTTTATAAGTTTTCAAATAAGCCCTTAAAATATATACACTTTTTAATTTAAATATTAAACTTGTTTATATGAATTATTTGAAACATTTCACTTGCTCTATAATTAAATATTAAATTTTATTATATTTAAATTTTATTTAATTTATTTTTGATTTTATTATATATTTTTATGATATATTTTACGACTTAAATTTTAGTATAATATGTTTATTTATTTAAATATATTATTAAATTATATGTTAGGTATGAATTATTGATATATAATTAATTTTATTTTAATTTTATTAAAAATAAAAAAAGATTATGGTTAAATATGTAAAGTTGATAAATATATTATAATCTTAATAAGGTTAAAAAGTTAGTGTAAGAAAAGAATATTCTAAGAATATTCTTTTGAGTTTGAAAATGGGTTTTTAGGTTGGAGATAAATTACTGTTTGCAGTGACATTTACTGCATTTTGGGTTTAGAAATGGGTTTGTGGTTTGAGATGGTCTAAGACCATCTCCAACCGAAAAACCCATTTTCAAACTCATTTTGGTGTAAATGTCACATCAAACAGTAATTCTACTCCAACCGAAAAACTCATTCTCAAACCCAAAAGAATATTCTTATAATATTCTTATATATATATTAAAGTAATTTTTTATAATTATATATAATATATATATATATATTAAAGTAATTTTTTTTAATATTATTATAATTTTTTTAAATTATATTATAAATTTATGTTATATAAATTAAATTAATAATTATATAAATAAACTTAATATAAAATATAAGATAAATATAAAATATAAATAAATAAAACATATAAATAAATAAAACATATAAATAAATAAAACATATAAACAAATTAAAATATAAATAAATTAAAATATAAATAAATTAAAATATAAATAAATTAAAATATAAATAAAATATATAAATTAATTATATAAATAAGTTTAAAATATAAAATGAATGAAATAAAAGTTCAAGGGCTAAAAAGTAAAAAAAATATATATATATGCGATTGCTACAGGAGCAACGCATATATGCAGTATTTGGAGAGGGAGGATGGGTTATCCCATTTTAGGTTTCCGTTTGGCGTACTATTGGAGCTGCTGATCCCATTTTGGGTTTCATTTTGCAGCTCCATTGGAGATGCTCTAAGACCATCTTCAACCAAAAAACCCATTTTCAAACTCATTTTGGTGTAAATGTCACATCAAACAGTAATTTTACTCCAACCGAAAAACTCATTCTCAAACCCAAAAGAATATTCTTATAATATTCTTTCTTACATCAACTTTTATAACTTTTTAATATCACCCATATCTTTTACAAACTTATAAATTACACCACAATATTATAATATCATCCAAATATTTTAAATTTAAATATAAATTAATTATCAAAATTTATTAAAGTAATATATATATATATTAAAGTAATTTTTTTTAATATTATTATAATTTTTTAATTATATTATAAATTTATGTTATATAAAAAATATTATATAAATTAAATTAATAATTATATAAATAAACTTAATATAAAATATAAGATAAAAATAAAATATAAATAAATAAAACATATAAATAAATAAAACATAAACAAATTAAAATATAAATAAATTAAAATATAAATAAATTATATAAGTAAGTTTAATATATAAAATTAATTAAGTAAAAGTTAAAGGGCTAAAATGAAAATATATATATATATATATGCGTTTGTGAACCGTAACAACGCATATTTGCGTTTTTTTAAGAGGGAAAATGAGAAATCTCATTTTGAGTTTGGTTTTGCAGTTCGATTGGAAGAGAAAACCCATTTTGGGTATGCGTTTTCAATTCGGTTGGAGATGCTCTAAGACAGTCAATTTTTTAAGAAAGAATGATTAAAAAAAAATATTATGGAGAGAATTTGGACGAAAGAATGAAAGAAAAAATTACTTAGACAAATTAAAAAATAATAAAAATTTCTTTTTTTTCTTTTTTCTCACATTTTTTCATTTTCTAAGTCAATAAGATGATATCATATTATTCATTTCTCATACTCTCACTAAATTTCCTTCCCTAACTTTTCTTAAAATAAATTGGGTAAGATTCTTAACTTTTTGCACATTCTAAGAGCTAGCTGAAAATAATATTATTTTGACCCATCAACTTTTCCATTTTTAAAATTGACCCATATACTGAGAAAATATTTTCCAGCTCCCTCCCCAAAATATTGATCTTATTTTAAATTAATCATTTTTAAAAATATTTCATGATAATAAAACTAAATGAAATATTTTTCTAAAATCATGATTTTTTTGATTCATTTGGGTTGTTTATATTAGTCAACTTCGAGTAACTTTAGCATTACTCTATCAATTTAAATTATTGTATAGTTGCTTCCTTGTTTATATATTCCATTTTATATGTTCGGAATGATCAAAATCTCCTTAGATCCTAGTCCCAAACTAGGAAAATTTAGAATACATTCCACTCTGGGTGGTTAAGAACTTAGAAATATTGCTCATGAGGTCATTCTTCCTTGAATTTGTGTTTTTAGGCCTTTTTTAACACTTTCTATAAACATTGGCTCCCTTGGTATACACAAAATATAAAAAAAAAATGGGTGTATTGTCAATTAAATCATTTTTTAAAAACAACATTAATCATTTCACACCAATATCTCACTTTTATTATTGCAGTTTAGAATACACTGGACACCCGGCTTTTTAAGAACTTTGTAGGATTTCTCATAATGTCATTGGTCGGATCTGTGTGGTTGGGTAATTAGTGTATACTCCTTTTATAATCTGTCATATTGGTTATGTATCATACAGAAAAATATATTTAATAGTCAACTAAACCATTTTTCAAAAAAAATAACTACTCCACCAAAATCTATATATTTTTCAAACATCAAATTCATTTAAAAATATTAACAAATTAACACATTTCAAATGATGGGATTATATTATGTCCCTAGATAAAATGAGTAATTCTAAAATTTGATAAAACCTTAATTTACTAAAGAATTAGTAATTAAGCCATTAAAAATTGATTAATTTTTTTTTATCAAATTATTGATTTTGTCTTGCACGTCACATTCACTCGATTTTGACTAAATTTGTCAAATAAATAATAATAAAAAATGTTTCGACACATTCTTTACATTACACCTCTACCCTTCACATTAGATATCAGGCCATAGTTTCATTACCCTTAAGACATACAAAAACACGATTAATTCACTTAAAATATATTCAATGAGTGTCCTAACCACTCCAACAAACTTTGACTCATTTATCCAAAAATTGGGGTATGTAAGCAACCTTATTAGAGGTCAATGAGTAGATAATGTATACAAAATAATAGCTTATCATTCTTTATTCTTTTTCCTCATTAACATTCACATTCTTTTTATTACTATAAAAATCAGTATTCTAAATTTCGGCCCAGGCGCCCACCTAGGCGCCGCTTAGGCACTCGACGCTAGTCTAGCGCACCGAAAAACTTCTATTCGTTTGAAAAAATTGTTATGTCACCTTTTCGGCGCAAATGAGCGTCTAGGCTGTAAATTCGGGCGCCCAACCCATTTTTATTTTGAAATTTCTAACTAAAATAACTTCTAAATGCTACCTAGACCCAATGAGTGGGTGGCCCCAAAAGTGAAGGATAAATTCAGGAGACAAACGGTCTAAAAAGGGATCTGTGCCAGAAAATAAATAACGTATCTTTGGTTCCCAAAGCACCCTTTCGAAATCCTCATTCCCAATCATTAAAGACAAAATTACATCCTCATAATAACCTCGAAATTCAGGTACTTGATCGATCATACTAGATAGTATAAGATATGTGGTCGGCCTTCTTACTAGTCTGCCTCCTTTCTCTTGATGGAATAGAACAATACCCGAGCTCCGTCTTTGCTTGCGTTCTTCACCGTCGCTCTTAGGATGTATCACTCATCCCACTCCCCACTACGCGGTAAGGAGTCTTCTGTGTGTTATAATCTTTTGGGGAATGAATCCCATATGTTAGTTGAGAATTGATCATGACTTTGCCAGGTTCTAGGAGTGTGGTCAAGGCATTCATCATCAAATTGGAACTCAATAAATGTTGAAGCGAAGATCTATCCATCCACCTTACGTTCCTGGAAAGAGAGGTTTGGTTTAAGCAAATCAAGTGACCGGGCATAGCCTTTAGGTTGTTTAAGTATGTATGGGCTTCCCCCTTGACTCTCTTTCGTTCTTTCGTTTTAGAGTGAAATTAGTTTTAAACTAAACGTCTCTTTACTTTCCAAGGACCTTAGAAGGAAGTAAAGCTATCAATAACAAGCCTACACCAAATACATGTGCTAAATAATCAACAACAATTGGTCCACTACAGAAACAAGACTTCATAAGTTTAGAGACTTGCGAATGGAAGAGAATGGGGCTACTAAGACATGCGTTTTTAGATCCGGTTTGCTAATCATACAAGAAGATTTGACTTATCTCCTCTATGAGTTGGGGATGCTACGAGAACAAAAAATTTGGAACTTTTCAAGACTAAATGATCGGAGCTAGGAAAAGCAGAAGAGAAAGAAGAACCTTGAAGAATGGATCCCCTACTCAAAACGTCGGAGGAGAAAAAGAGAGTAAATAGAAAACAATCATTCGAAAATAGTGAACTTCCACATTCGATTACCAAATGGAGGAAAGGACCCCACCTCGATAGTTGTCTTTGAAAGACCGAAAAAGTGTGCAGAGACCAACATATTTCCATTAGATTCATTCCTAAGGGCATTTGTAACAGAATCCTTAAAACGTGTTCTATCTCTATTATTAAGATCAATAATATAAAAGTTGTAAAAAAAATACTTTATTAAATTCTCTATCCTTATAATTTTTTAGGAATGATGAATAGTGAATCTTTATGGCATTTGTACCAGCTTCCCTATTTTGTATCCCTAAAAATAATATAAAATAATAATATTCTTATTTTAGAGAATTAAAATATAAATTATTCTACATCAGCTTCCTTATCCTTATCCATATATCATTTAAATATTCATTAAAACAACCAACTTTTCAACCACCTCAACCACTTAATTACTTATTCATATATATTTAAATATTTATTAAAACAAACAACTTCTCAACCACTTAATTTATTTATAACCCTTGAATATTTATTCATAACTTCTCGATCACCTTAAGAACCTAAAATATATATAAGAACACATTCCCATAAGGAAATGGCTAATTTCACTTTAAAAGAAAATTCTGATTTGTACCAAAAGTTTTCAAGGTGTGTTGGATTGATTTTTGTATTTATTTTAATAGTTCAAACTTTATTTTTTTACATGATTTGGTGGTAAAAATGAAAGCAATTGTAAAACACAAATTATATGCCTTCATAGCAATTGTAGAAACATTTGATTTTTAATGTCACTAATATACATTTTTTTTTTTATACTTTACAGGTAAATTCACACATAAAGACTATTAACCATGACTAATGACGAGAGTTTTCTAAATGATTTTTTAAATGAAAGCGATGATGAAGATATTATTGAAATTCTAGCTTTGAGCCGTGAAAGGAAAAAGCAAAACACACATGGTGAACCTCAAGGAAATCACGAAGATATATTGATCGGGACACACTAGAAGGGCATGATCGCTTATTCAAAAATTATTTTGCAACTCTATCGGTTTATTCATCTCAAATGATTTGTAGGAGATTTCGAATGAGTCGTGAACTATTTATGAGGATTCAATCTAGAGTGGAAAAGTTGGTTGTTTTAATGAATATTTAAATGAATAAGTAATCCCGCCATTATTTATGAAAGAGAAAATATATTTAAAATAATCCCGGAATATTTAAATGAATAAGTAATCCATAGTTATGAATATTTAAACTTTTCAACCACTTAATTATTCGCTTATTTTATGAATATTTAAATGAATAAGTAATCCATTTTTTTCTAGATTGAATCCTCATAAATAGTTCACGACTCATTCAAAATCTCCTACGAAACATTTGAGATGAATAAACCGGTAGAGTTGTAAAATAATCTTTGAATAAGCAATTATGTCCTTCTAGTGTGTCCCGATCAATATATCTTCGTGATTTCCTTGAGCTTTCACCATGTGTGTTTTGCTTTTTCCTTTCACGGCTCAAGGCTAGAATTTCAATTATATCTTCATCATCGCTTTAATTTAAAAAATCATTTAGAAAACTCTCGTCATTAGTCATTGTTAATAGTCTTTATGTGTGAATTTACCTGTAAAGTATAAAAAAATGTATATTAGTGACATTAAAAATCAAATGTTTCTACAATTGCTATGAAGGCATATAATTTGTGTTTTACAAATGCTTTCATTTTTACCACCAAATCATGTAAAAAAAATTAAGTTTGTACTATTAAAATAAATACAAAAATCAATCCAACACACACCTTGAAAACTTTTGGTACAAATCAGATTTTTCTTTTAAAGTGAAAGTAGTCATTTCCTTATGGGAATGTGTTCTTATATATATTTTAGGTTCTTAAGGTGGTTGAGAAGTTATGAATAAATATTTAAGGGTTATAAATAAATTAAGTGGTTGAGGTGGTTGAGAATGTGTTTGTTTTAATGAATATTTATATATATGAATAAGTAATTAAGTGGTTGAAAAGTTGGTTGTTTTAATGAATATTTAAATGATATATGGATAAGGATAAGGAAGCTGATGTAAAATAATTTATATTTTGATTCTCTAAAATAGGGATATTATTAGTTTATATTATTTTTAGGGATACAAAATAGGGAAGCTGGTACAAATGCCCTAAGCTTGCTTTGTTACCGCAAGCCCTATCTAACATAGAGAGTGCTAGAGAGAAGAGAAAAGGGTAAAAACCTTTCTTCTTCAGTCATCGAGCTACTCACTAACCACTATACTCTTTACCTCATGATGAGAACCTGAACATGTCAGTGAATTGTCTACATCAACCAGAACCTGTACCTACCTTGCCGAACTATTTCATTCTCTACCCACCTTCCATTCACTTTTTCCCAATATACCCACATTTTCATTCATTTTCCCAAAATACTCACATTCTCTCCCTAAACTCATAATTAACTCATTAATTACACATTTTCTAATAATTAAAATTCTTAAATAAATATTAATATATTTTATCTATATAATGAAATTAATAATATTTAAACAATTTAAATAAAATAAATTTAAATATTATATATTATAATAAAATATATATTATATAAATATTAAATTTATACACATATTTTATCTTTACTTAATTTTATAATTATAATTTATAGGATTAAAATTCGACATATTAAATTAAATAATTTAAATATATATATATATATATATATATATATATATACTACATTAAAATAAAGTTACATAAATAAAATTAAACTACATTGATAAAATATACATTTTATTTTAATGTTTACCTAAGGTATTTTATTTTAATTTATAATATTTATTTAAATTATTTAATTTAAAGTACATTTATACTTGATAATTGACTAGAAAAATTTTATAACTTAATTTTAATTATATATATTATATTTTAAAAATTAAATATAAATAAATAATTTAAATAAATATAAATTATATGAATATGAAAATATAATGTTCAAAGATAAATTAAGTTTTATAATAAAATTAAATTATTTTCTAACCACTTAAAAAGAAATCATGTCTTATAATAAAATTAAATATAATATATTTATAAAATTAAGTATAAATAAAAATAAATAATTCAAATAAATAATATATAAAGTATAAAGATAAAATAAAATTGTAAGAATAAAATAAGATATATTTAGATAAATAAAGTTTTATTTTATTTTTTATATAATGTATTTTATTTTAATTTATAATATTTATTTTAATTATTTAATTTAATATGTTTAATTTTAATTATTTAATTTAATATGTTTAATTTTAATTATACATATTATATTTATAAAATTAAATAATGATAAAATATTTTAATATTTATTTAATATTTTTTATTTTAATATTTATATAATGTATTTTATTTTAATATATAATATTTAAATTTTATTTTAATTATTTAATAAAATATTATTAATTTTAATTATATATATTATGTTTATAAAATTAGGTAATTATTAAGTTTAGTGGGAGAAATATATAATTAGTGGGTTAATTAATAAATTTAGTGAGAGAAAGTGGGTATTTTGGGAAAGTGAATGAAAATGTGGATATATTGGGAAAAAATGAATGAAATGTGAGTAGATAGGAAAATGGTTCTACCTTGTCTATGAGTTGTGAGCTTTTTGTTATTATCATTATTATTATAATGTTATTTTATATTATGTCTATTATTGTGATATTTGGACAATAGAATTTGTTTTTTTTATTTATTTATTTTGGTGTATTTTATAGAATTGTAATTTTGTTTGGAAGTTTTGATCAAATTTTGTGATTGTTAGAATGATTGGAAGGCTGTTATTCTCATATTTGAAATGATCATTGACAGTAGTAATTGCATATTTAAATTATTTGGTGTTACTCTCTACTTGGATTTTGTAACTAGTTAAAGATTTATTGTTAAGTTTCAGTACTCTGCCTAGGCCTTGTTTAAGCCTTGCCTAGGCCCCACCTAAACGTCGAGCGCCCGATTGGCGCCTAGTGAAATTGAGAACACTGCTAAAAAATACAAAATAATTAGTGCCACGAGTTTTAATCACAAGAGAAATAGACAAGTTTTATATCAAATATATTCCATGAGTAGATATTTTCTTCAGGCTGAGAGATTAGGGTGCACGCAGACTAAATAATTAGCTGAAATCCTTCCATAAACGTGACTAAACACTTCCTCAAAATTTATTTAGTTTCCTTGTCTTAGTATTAACCATGGAAATTAAGTGGTGTCTCTTTAAAAACTGAAATATAATGTTAATCTCTTAAAAATAAATTATGTCATAAATTTCTCTAAATTTAAAATATATATATATATATATATATATATGAGAGAAGATTAAATAATTAGGAAAGGATGCGGAAAAACATTACAACTAAATCTGGCGTCTCTTAGGCCTCGTTTGATGAAGGGGTTTTTGAGATAAAACTCAGTTTTTATCCCAAAACTCAAACATCTTATCAACCATAAAATTAAATAATTTTATCATTTAAATACCAAAACTACCCTCTAATTTTATCTTCTCTCTAAACTATCATTCTCTCACCTACATCATATCTTCTAAAGTAAAAGACAAATTAGTCTTTAAATTTTAAAAACCAATTTTTTCCTACTTTTTATCAAACAAGGGTTTTTTGGATAAATCCCAGACAAAATCCAAAAAACTACTTCCTCAAACAAGGCCTTAGGGATCCAACTAGACTAAAAAATGTTGAACTTAAAATTGGAATAATATTTGACAAAAAATTTATCCCTTTGCCTTCCTTTATGGGCCTTAACTTTGTCTTCTAGCATTCTACTTGTTTATGTATTATGTGCATTCATTTTAGATAGATACTGTCTAATGAGAAATCTTAATATCCCTTTTGACAAAGCGTCTTAATTTGTAAAAACATCTGTGTTTTATGTAAAATGCATGTTTGAATTCACCTATCTAAAATGATAAAAAATAATCTCGCAACCTCTGTGAGACAATCACAAATGCAACTTGGGAAGATATTGAAGATGAAGACAGCACTTTTTTATTCCTCCCACTTTATTAACTCTTCAAAGGTTTCTTTCCTTCTAACATGCGAGTACTCAATTATTTTCATTCAATCTTTATTGATCTTCATGCTTGGACGAGTTCTTCGAACATCAACTACTTCTTACCTTCTCCAATATGGACATCCAACGTGTTGAAACTTCTCTTTTATTTCCAAGTACAATATGTCAAGTTCATGTTATAAATTAATTATCAAATATATTTTTTTTTACGGAGAAAATGAATAATGATTTTAGAAATGGTAGAGTGGCGGAAGCCACAAAGTGGAGAATTTGATTTGTATGACGATGAAAAATGCCTAATGAAGACATATGAGCCTGATTCATGTTTTGAGTTGGAAAAAAAAGAAGTGAGGTTACAAAAGAAAATAAAATATTATTATTTTTTATTATTCAATCATATAATTACTAGGTAAATATATAATCAAGATAAATTTCTTCCCAATCTTAAATTAAATTACGTAACTTATAATTTTTCATATTATGCTAATCAATACCATAATTATTTAAAAACATTAATTTCAACACTCCCCTTTAATATTATTGTTGGTCATGCCTAACAAATCTCGTAAGTAGACGATTTTGTTCCAAGGAAGTGCTTTAGTGAAGATATCTATAAATTGATCTTCGGTCTTTACGAGCTTGATCATCACTTCTTCATCATACACTACTTCACGAACGTAGTAATGTTTGAGGTTATGTGTTTTGTTTGACTATGAAATACCGCATTTTTCGACATAGAAATTGCCGATTTGCTGTCGCAAAAGAGAACCATAGCCATATCTTATTTCTCCCCCATGTCTTCTAAAATCTTTCTTAATCAAACCACTTGTTTGGTTGCTTCGTTTGCCGATACATATTCGGCTTCAGCGGAGAAATGTGCAACTCTCTCTTGCTTCTTCGACGCCCATGAAAAAAATACCTGAACTGAATGAAAAAACAATACCCGGACGTATTTTTCATGTCATCAATGCTTCCAACCCAATCACTATCACATAACCCAAACAATTTGATATCTTCACTATCACTCATTTCAAACATGAGACCATACTCCATAGTCTCTTTTATGTATCACAACACTCTCTTTGCAACTCTAAGATGAATTTTGCTTGGTCGGTGCATAAACCGAGATAATAAACCCGTAGCATACATGATATCGGGTCTCGTAATTGTAAGGTACAACAAAATCCCAAGCAGACTTCTATATTGTACCACATCAGCATCACCACAACCATCATCCTTCACCAACTTCTCATTTAATACCAATGGAGTCATCACGGGATTACAATTCTCCATTTTGAATTTTGAATGAATACTTTGGGCATACTTCTTTTGACAAATAGATATAACTCTATCATTTTAATCAATGTAAATACCCAAGAATTAATGTAACAAACTCAAATTATTCATCTCCTATTTCTTCATCATATCAGTTTTGAACTCATTGATTATGTTTTCATAATTTCTAGTAAAAATCAAGTTATCAACATAAAGAGAGACTTTGAGAATACCGGATTCATTGTGCTTGATGTAAAGTGTCGGCTCGCTAGGACTCTTGAAAAATAATCTCTCGGAGAAATACTCATCGATATTTCCATACCATGCATGAGGTGCTTTCTTCAATCCATACAACGCTTTCTTCAACTTGAATACTTTTTCTTCCCCCCCTTCAATATTGAAGCCTTAAGGTTGTACCACATACACCTATTATTTCAATACTCCATTAAAGAATGCAAATTTCACATCAAGTTGGTAAAGCTTCCAACCTTTGTGAATAGTTAATGTAATCAACATCCTTATCGTTTTGTGTCTCGCAACTCATGATAGTCGACTACGGGTTGTTGAGAATATCTTTTTGCAACCAATCTTGCCTTGCATTTTTTAATCGAACTATCGGGAATCATTTTCGTCTTGTAAATCCACTTCAACACAATCACATATTTTTCTTCTGGCTTCTCTACGAACTCCCAAGTTTCATTTTTTCAATCATGTTGATTTCTTCTTTCATCGCTTTCACTCAAATCTCCTCTTGAATAGCTTGTTCAAATCTTTCGGTTTCTACAACACATAAATTACATCGAGCATATATGTCATTTAAATTTCTCATTTTTACCGGAGTAGGGCTCATAATGGATGAACTCTCCTCGGGTTGTGTTGTCAGAGATTGTTGATGCTCACTTTCTTCATATTCACTTTCATTAAATCGTCTTGATTTCTCCCTCTGATCTTCTTCAAAAAACAACATTTGTACATCCTCAACACCTTTCTCTTTCCAATCCCATTTTTCTTTTTCATTGAAGATCACATCCCGACTTTCAATCACCTTATTCTTCTTCAAGCTCACTTGGTGCTATAGTCAACGAATATATATTTTTCACCTTTATCTTCAAGTTTGTTTCTCATTTCTTTCGGGACATGAACATAGAAAATGGATCCGAACACTTTCAAGTGATTGACTGATGACTTTCTACCCCCAGGTCATGCTTCGAACGGTGTCTTGTTTTCAAGTTCCCTTGTCAGACATCAATTCAACAAATACACTACTGTATAAGTTGCTTCAGCCCAAAAAGTTAATGGTCACCCCTTTGCATTTATCATGGTTCTCTCCTCTCAACAATTGTTCGATTCTTCCTCTCAGCAATACCATTTTGTTCTAGCATAAAACTCATCATCAATTGTCTTTCAAGACCAATATCTTCACAATATTTCTCGAACTCCTTCAAGCTTTATTCTCCTCCTCTATCACTTCTTAACCTTTTAATCACCTTACCAGTTTGTCTCTGGTCCATTCTTTGAAACTTATTGAAAACAGAAAGTGCTTCCGATTTTTGCCTAAAATAATAGACCCAACACATTTTTGAAAAAACGTCTATAAAAGTGATAAAGTATTTGTTACCTCCATGAGAGTTTTTGGACATCGGACAACAAATATTGGTGTGAACGAGCTCCAACAATGATTTTGCTCTCGTAGCTTTCTCTTTTGGAAACGTCTCTCGATGGATTTTACCAATAGTACATACCTCGCAAACATCATTCTTGTCGTCAATATTTGGCAATCCATACACCATATTTTTTATGCTTAGAAATTTCAAGCTCTCAAAGTTCACATGTCCAAGCCGTTTATGCCACAACCATGACATATTTTCAACATCGACCTTCATCAATGCACAACATGCAGGTTTAAGATTAAGAGGAAAATTTTGATTCCTCTCCATCTTGACAACCTCAATTAACTCTCTATTATTTTTCTTGTCAAAAATTTTACAATAATTATCATCGGAGTACAATGCATGATTATTTTGCACAAGTTGCCCAACACTTAACAATTTTTGAGCTAAATCCGAAATAAACAACACATCATGGATTATCAATTTACCTTTCTTTGAATATACGGCAATCGTACCTCTTCCATTTGATTTCACCATAACACCATTACCCATTGTGATCCGAGTTGTGTTGCTCTTATCAAGTTTGCAAAAAAAATCGATTCATCTCTGATCATGTGATTGCTGCACCCACTATCAACATACCACTCGTTATCATTTTTCCCAATAGCCGCTTGACATACAAAAATGTGCTTCCATCACTTTCATAATTCCTTTTCTCCTCGGTATAATTGGTTTGCTCTCTACATTGATCTCGACAATCCTTTTGTACATGACCAAATCTCTTGCAATTAAAATATTGATGTTTACCTTTGTAATAATAATTTTCTTCAATGTGACCCGATCTTTTACAATGTGGCAAAATTTGTTATCATGGAAGTTTCTACCTCCCCCTCGGCCACGTCGACCTATTCCATAACTTCCACCGCCACGAGAATATTGATGTTTACTCGAGCTTTTAGTGAAATCTTCTTTTACACTCACTTTCAATTGAAAGGCACTTTCACGGGAAGCTTTAGTATGTCTCTTCATCCATTGTTCATGCATCTCAAGAGAACCCATCAAATCGTGAATACTAAATAAAGAGAGGTCTTTCATTTCTTCAATAATGGCCACCATATTGTCATATTTCGGAGAATGACTTATAAAAATATTCTCACAAACCATTTTGTCGGTCAAGTCGTCGCCAAGACACTTGATTTGGTTTACAACTTTGATCACCCTTGAGAAGTACTATTGTAGAATTTCTTTCTCATTCATCCTCAAATTTTGAAACTCTCGTTTGAGAGTCAAGAGCTTCACTATCTTCATTTTGTCGCTCCCTTCAAATTCCTTTTGCAATATATCCCACGCTTCCTTCGATGTATTAACCCCTATTATTCTCGGAAAAATCTTACGAGAGATACTTTGTTGAATAATAAACAAAGTCTTCACATATTTCTTTTTGTCTTCCTTTAACTTTTTATTGGATGATCGATCTGATGATCCTACGGTATCCTGATCTTCAGTGCGTCTGTTCTCCACCAAATTTCACAAATTTTGTGATAGTAGGTGTGTCTTTATCATAACACTCCAATAATCATAATCTTCTCCGTCGAAAATGAGTTGGACTCGTCGTATCGGCCAAGAATATCCTAGCATCGCCATGAATCGATCTCGAAGCTCTGATACCACTATATTGGGTTAAAGAGAAAAATAAGGAAGGGAGGTTACAAAAGGAAATTAAATATTATTATTTTCTGTTATTCAACCACACTATTACTAGGTAAATATATAATTAAGATAAATATTTTCCCTCTCTTAGAATTAAATAACGTAACTTATAACCTTCTATATTATCCTAATCAATACCATAATTAATTAAAAACATTTATTTCAACAAAATGATTAAACCAAATGTGTTAAAATGTGACCTACACATGCCATAAAGGAGTGTCATATGAGAAATGAATTTGAAAGGGAGAATCATGCAATTGAATCATTATATGGGTCCTAAGTTAATTTGACTAAAACCTTAATGGCTTTATGATACATAAAGCCCATTACATACACAACTAATCACATAAGTTTAAACAAACACAAATGAGTCAAAGTTTCACGTGGTCACATGATCCGTCGACGTCGATGTGGCATAGTACTCATACTAATGGGTTTCCACATAAAAGTTCAATCAAAGATGGACTTGCAATGATATTTGGAAAAATTTAAGCACAAAGATCACACAAAATGTTAGGATCTAGGTTGCCGCTGGAGGACCGGGGTCTGGGCCGGTTAGCGCGTTTCACTCAAAGGGTGGTGATTAATCCTGTTAGAGATTAATACCGGGGTTTCAATATTACACAAACTGTCACAAACCCTTGAACCAGGTTCAAGCGTGGAAGAGGTTTGTTTCAGGTTGAAGCAGCACACTCAAGAGATAGGCAAGACCGAATTTGGATAGGATAGGTTTGGAGATTGCTGGGTCGGTTTTGTAACTCAGTAAGTCGGTTTAGGTAGTGTTGAATCGGTTATAGCGGTATAAGTAGGTTAGTACAGATCGGTTAGAATGCAGAACCGGCAGAAAGTAAATAACAGGACAGGTTTTTTATGGATGTTCGGAGATGAAACTCCTACGTCACCCCTTCCTCTCGAAATCGCGAGAAGGATATTCACTAAGGAATACACAAACACAATCCGATCGAGACTTATTTCCTACTCGATAATACCCGTACAATTTTAACCGAAATTGTAAATACACACTTCAACTTAGCACTTAAGCTTTCTAGAGATAGAACACACTCTTATCACTTGTAAATTAATTGTCCATTGTGTCCCATATTTACTCCTCTTCAGCTGCTCCTTTTATAGGTGAAATATGCCAACGGTCATATTTATTTCCTTGAATTTGATTGGTTGAGCAGATGTTCAGTGATTCAGACCTGGCGGTCTAATCTTCCAGTATGTAAGACAAACCGGCTAGGTTTGTCTTTTACTCAATATGGTGACTGTCGGTTAGACAGTTGTCTGTACTTGGAAGATTGTCTTTCTGATTTATCCTGAAGTGGAAAGATCTTGTAGGACGGTCTTCTGCAGCCTGCAGACTGTCCTCAGACTTGTATGAATATGACAATGTTTAGTCTGTTCCTTTGGTATCATTCTCAACAGATACCCGAAGTATCTTTTTATGCTGATCGGTTACGTGCGTTAACCGGATGACTTCCGATTATTCCTTGGCTTCTAAATAACCGACCGACTGTCTTGCGTTTCCTGCCTTCTGTTTTGACCGATCTTGCCTTCTTTGTGCGGTCACGTTTTTGGTCAGTTTATGTAGTTGACCGGTTGAGTTTCTTAACAGGTTCAGTAATTTGACCGGTCCGGTTCTTTGTCTGTTCCTGCATAGGAGGTTTATTTGTGTTAAGTTCTATTAACCGGTCTAATTTTATCTAACAATTTCTCCCTTTTTGATTATTTTATTTAAAATGATTAAAATTATGCAAGATTGCAAACGTAGGCCGGTTCTGTTTTTAAGAGTTTGTTTTGGCCGAATTTTTGGAACTGACTTGGGAGAAATTTTCGAAAAATTTTGGAAAATGTTGAGAAATTTTTTATCTTTTATCTAATCAATTTCTCCCTTTTTGATTATTTTATTTAAAATTATCAAAATCATGCAAGATTGCAACCGTAGGCCGGTTTCCAAAAAGAACTTTATATATATATAAGTAAAGATAACCGCGGAAGGGAAAAATACTATATATGTAAAAACGAAGTGAACATAAGTAAAGGTTGAAAAGAAAGTCCCTATTAGGTCAATCTGGATGGCAGAAAGTCTTCCATCAGTTCATCTGTTGGTTGTCCCTTAGCCGGTTGAGCCGGCCTTGAGGAGGAATCTCCAGCTCCCGAGGTGTCCGTGTGAGGAGGGAGCGGTTGACCGTTTTGAGAGAGTTTGAGAAAGTTGAGAGCTAGTGAAAGAAAGTCCAATCACGTAACAATGAAATAATGTGACGAAGGACCCTATTTATAGGTGCGGTTTAGAATCCCAACCGTCGCGAACCGTCCCATCATCATTAGGCGGGAATTTTCCCTCCAAGGGCATTTAGGCTGTAAACAACGGGCGGTAATCCAAAAAGGCGGCAATCAGAGGGCGGGAAAAGTATGGCGGGAAATCAAAGGCGGGATATTTGAGCGGGAGCTTTTTGGGCGGGAAATTTTCCTCCAAAGATTTTAAGTGGTCTTTCAATTTCGGTTTTGATGAAGCAGCCCCCTTTTGAAACCGTTTTATGAAGTGATTTGTTAACCACGATGATGCGGTGTTTTGACTTTGACCGGATAATTCAACGAATACAAATTTGTTTATTGATTTTAACCGGTTAGTTAGATGAGTGAACTGAGTTTTTGCAACTTTTGACCCGATTATGAAGCTGAAAAGGATTTTCATTGAATAAAGGTACAAGATAGAAACCGATATATGGATCGGTTTAAAAATATAAAAGGAAAGGAGTACAAAAGAGATAACGATACAACTTAAGCAATAACCATCCTAGAGAACTTGTCCTCCACCTCATCCACATCAAGAATGTTTGAAAGAGATGCCGGTGTACCTGGTCCAAATTCTGGACGGTACTTGAGAATGAGTCGACTGATATGAGGAGCGTAGCCGAGACCTCTTTTGGTCAACACCATAGTTTTCAGGTTGTTGAATATGACCGATGACCAATTTATAGGAGCATAACTCATAATGTAGGTCATCATGTTGTACACCTTCTTGGAGTAGCGTTGGTTGGGGGATTGGCAGATTAAGGAGCGATTGACAATTTCAAGGAGAAACTGGATGTGGAAGCGAAGACAGGTCTTTAACCCGTTCTTCTCCACCGGCACCCCAGTTCCTGAGAACAGCCAAGCATAAGATTCCGCAGGGGCTGCCTTCCCGGGGCGGGAAGTCCGAAAACCCTTCGGTGGGCAGGTTGAACATTTGAGCAAACTCGTTTTCATCCAGCCAGAAGGTGTGATCTCTCACTGTGGAAACAATGTAGTTTCCTCTTATGCAGGCACTTCTGAAGAAAGTCTTAACATCCTCAAGGAGTATAGGGCCGGATTCTTCGAGAAAGGTGCGAAGACCGGTGTCAATGAGGGATTCAAACAACATCTCCTTTGTTTCTTGATCATTGATCTCCAGGCATGAGTCAAAATCAATGCTTAGGAAGTTTGATAGAGTTCGGCTCGGCATGATTCAAACTTTGCTAAGAGAGAGAGAGTTCAAGAGATTTTTGTTTTGAGATGTGTTAAGTTGATTAGTGGGTGGCTCTTTATATAGATCCGGTTTTGGAGGGAAAATATCAACATTGAA
The DNA here is from genome assembly GCF_907164915.1 of Impatiens glandulifera. Lineage (NCBI taxonomy): Eukaryota > Viridiplantae > Streptophyta > Magnoliopsida > Ericales > Balsaminaceae > Impatiens > Impatiens glandulifera. Next base: position 126,929,622 of record NC_061862.1, on the reverse strand, counting down.
GATCAGTTTTGTCTTATTAGAGAAGAGAATATTTATGTTTCCAAAGTGTATTGGAAAGAGGTTACTTTTGACCGATTGCGGAGCTCGAGGTAGGAATTTAGTTCAAAGGTAACCAAGTTAGTTGGGTAGTAATTAATCATGTAGTTGGGAGTTACTACATTAATTAAGTGATACTTTTCATTAATGACGGATGCAACAACACACTGAAAAGTAACCGATTGAAACCAAAGATAACATAAACTAAGTCGAAGTTATCATAATAGAGTTGAACAAGGATACAACCGGTGCGTGCAGCAAAATGACCGGTTGTAGGAAAGAGTGACTTAATATCCGTTGGAGGTGGTGTGACCGTTGGAGTTGATGTGGCGGTTCCTCCTCTTCCAAGCCTTTTCAAACCGTTCATAAAATGAATCGGTGACTTCCTTGGTGAGTACCTGGGCTTGGTTCAACCCTTCGCCCGGACAGGTTGGAACTCCAAGCTCTAGAAGCAGACAACTTAGTTGAGGTACGAGACCGACTGTTTGAACGCCAATCATCCAGATTAGGACGTCGAACAACACCCTTGACCAGTTGACCGGTGTGCCAGTGGTTATAGTGGCCATGATGTTGAAGGCAACGGTGCAATATGTATTGGTCACATCCCTTCCCATGATGCCTCGACCGATCACGTCGTTGAGAAGCTGGTATTCAGCTTTCAACAGTGACTTGGCACCGTGGTCATCAACTGGCTGATTTGACCGGGCAAAGGCTAAGGAGATCTCGGCTTTTAGTTCAGCTGGTACATTGAGATCGGTCAGCCCTTGCTTTGGTAGGTCAAAGCATCTTGCAAAGTCATTTTCGGTAAAGTCGAATACAATTCCTCCCACTTTTGACTGAATATGTGTGTCAAAGTGAGGAGTTCCACGAAAAACCCTGGCATTGTAAAAGAACTCCAGGACAGATTCAGAATAGATGACATGTTTGTCATCTAGAAAGTGTTGGAGACCAATATCTTCAAGTGACTTGATCATCTTGAAGACTTCATAATGCTCAGTGCTTTGAGCAGATTTGAAATCCACTTGAAGGATGTTTGGAAACTGAGATATTTTGTCTTAGTGAGAGGATGAGTTATAACTTGTGATTGTTTTGTTTAAGGTTTGTTCAACTTATATACTAGTGGAGAGAGGATCTTATTATCCAGTGTATCACATGTAATAATGTCTATTAATCATAGGATAAAGAGTTTTGCATAAAATAAGCATGTCTTCAGCCTAGGATGCTGGTCATAGACCTGGACCATGAAAGATATCAAATCTTCACGTTTTTTGAAGTGTGACCATTTTACTTTGAAAAGGTAATTTTTCAGGACAGATAATTTTAAACACATGTAATTATTCCACTTTTGTTCGAAGACCAAATAATCTAAGATAAACTATTTCTGAACCTGTAAGTTATCAGTTGTTCGTCCCGATGCGGTTATTTGGTGCATGCACTAAATGATCGGTCGGTTTACTCTGACTGATAAACCAGGCGGTTCTTCCATAGATACCTTAGGAAATTTGAAATCCAACAATTTAGGAGGAACTACCGGTTTTGTCTGTTCGAACCGATTTCCCTTTTAAGCATCCTTAGGAATGATCTGACTAATGTCGGTTAAACTGAGTGTCAGTCTGAATTGAGAAAACTTAGCTTCCTGCAGAGGCTTTGTGAAGATATTGGCTACTTGTTGATATGTCGGTACGTATTCCAGCCGGATATGCTTCAACATGACATGTTCCTGAATGAAGTGGTGCCTTATGTCAATGTGCTTGGTTCTAGAGTGTAGAACCGGGTTGTAGGTGATTTCTATGGCACTTGTGTTATCACAGAAGATTGGAGACTCTTCGGCTGTGATACCGAAGTCCTTCAGTTGTTGTTGGATCCAAAGAAGTTGTGAACAACAGCTTCCGGCTGCTAGGTATTCAGCTTCTGCGGTTGATGTGGCAACTGATGTTTGTTTATGTTGTGCCATGAAACAAGCCGATCACCTAGAAATTGACATGTTCCGCTGGTGCTTTTTCTATCAACCTTGCAATCTGCATAGTCTGCATCTGAATAACTCGTTAGGTTAAAAGATGAATCCTTTGGATACCACAAACCGACGTCAGGAGTCCCCTTAAGGTATTTCAAAATTCGCTTTGCGGCTGTGTAGTGAGACTGTTTTGGGTTGGCCTGGAATCTTCCACACACACCGACTGCAAATAGAATATCCGGTCTACTTGCTGTCAAGTATAGAAGAGAGCCGATGATGCCTCGGTAAGCGGTCAGGTCTACTACTTGACCCTCATCATCTTTGTCCAATTTGACCGATGAGCTCATTGGAGTAGCGGCTGAGGAGCATGTATCCATCCCAAATTTCTTTAAAAGTTCCTTAGTGTACTTGGGTTGACTGATGAAGGTTCCTTCTTCGAGTTGCTTAACCTGAAGACCTAGGAAGAAACTTAATTCTCCCATCATACTCATTTCAAATTTGTTAGTCATTAGAGTTGAGGATTTATCACATAGCTTAGGATCGGTAGAACCGAAGATGATATCATCTACATAAATCTGAACAAGTAGGATATGTTCCTTTTTCTCAAACTTAAATAATGTTTTATCCACCGAACCGATGGTAAAGTCATGTTTTAACAAAAATGCGGTTAATGTGTCATACCAGGCTCTAGGAGCTTGCTTTAGACCGTATAAAGCTTTGTTTAACCGGTATACATGGTTGGGTAGTTCAGCATTTTTTATACCGGGTGGTTGTTCAACATATACCTTTTTAGGTAGGTCACAATTCAAAAATGCACTTTTAACATCCATTTGGAAAACCTTAAAAATTTTAATGCATCAAAGGCTAGAAAAATCCTAATAGATTCAATTCTAGCTACAGGGGAAAATGATTCTTCAAAATCAATGCCTTCTTCCTGTTTGTATCCTTGTGCCACTAATCTGGCTTTGTTCCTCGTGACCAAACCGTCTTCATTGAGTTTATTTCTAAATACCCATCTTGTTCCTATGACCGGTTGATCTTTCGGTCTAGGGACTAGGTACCAGACTTTATTACTCTCGAACTGGTTTCACTCTTCTTGCATTCCCAAAATCCAATCCGGATCTGACAATGCTTCATCCACTCTTTTCGGCTCAATCTGGGATATAAAGGCGGAATTGAAGTATTCCTCCAGAATTTGATGCCTAGTTTGAACAGGTTCTGAAGGGTCACCTATAATTTGCTCAGGAGGATGCTTAGTGTTCCTTCTGAGGTTCGGTTCAGGGATGTCTACCAAATTACCGTTTACTTGATCAAAGCTAGACATATCGGTAGGCTGAATAGGGATGTCAGATCGACCGATTTCCTCGGTTTGGACCGAAGTGTCAGCTTCTTGTCGTGGGACAGCTTGATCCGACTGGGTTTCATCATTACCCATTTGGTCATGGACAAACCGCCTGAAAACCGGAATCTCATCTTCACTATCAAAATGGATATTGCTATTTTCCAATCTGTTGTGTAGATCAAAACATGATGCAGTGTTGCTTTCAACCGATTCATCGAAAACAATATGAAGTGATTCCTCCACGGTTAAGGTTCTATTGTTATACACTCTATATGCTTTACTCACTGCTGAGTAACCTAACATGATCCCAGTATCGGATTTTGCATCGAAAGCAGATAGATAGGTTTTACCATTTATGTGAATGTAACATTTACAGCCGAAAATTTTAAGATACCTGAGGTTAGGAACTCTATCAAAATATACCTCATACGGTGTTTTGTTGTGAAACTTGTTAATTAAAGACCGATTTTGTGTGTAACATGCAATATTGATAGCCTCAGCCCAAAATTTTTGAGCAATACCCGAATCGACTATCATGGACCGTGCGGCTTCCTTGAGAGTTCGGTTTCTTCTCTCGGCCAGGCCGTTTTGTTGAGGAGTCCTAGCACTAGACAGCTCGTGTCTAATACCGGATTCATCCAGAAATGCGGTTAAAGTGCTGTTTGTAAATTCGGTTCCTCTATCACTTCTAATACTATTAATGCGTGTTGATTTTTCATTTTGCAAACGTTTAAGAAGTGTGATCAAATTTGATGCGGTTTCACGTTTGGATGGTAAGAATATTACCCATGTATACCTAGAATAATCATCAACAACTACCATAGTGTAAAGCATACCTCCTAGGCTGATGACCTGAATCGGTCCAAATAAATCCATGTGAAGAAGATCGAAGCATCGGTTAGATTGAATGTTTCCTTTACTCTTAAAGGTTGACCTAGTTTGTTTACCCATTTGATATGCTGAACAAACCTTATCCTTATTAAACACTATGTCAGGAACTCCTTCGACTAACTTTTTACCGCGAATATAGTTTAAGGTTTTCATGTTCAGGTGATTTAGTCTTTTATGCCACAGCCAGGTTTGATCAGTCTTGGTTATCATCCAAACAGGATATTCTACTTTAGTTTTCCAGTCTACCTTGTAAATATTTCCTAGCCTATTTCCGGTTAGAAGTATGATACCTTGAGAGTTCTTAACTAGGCATGCATGTTTAAGGAATTCTACAGTATATCCAGCATCACACATTTGACTAATACTTAGCAAATTAAAACGTAGGTTTTCAACTAAGAGTACATTATCAATTGTTAGGTTACCATGGACAATCTTACCCTTGCCCACAGTTTTACCTTTTGAGTTGTCACCGAAGGTGATTAATGCACCGGTTTCTATTCTGATGTCGGTTAAAAGGTTGTTGTTTCCGGTCATATGCCTGGAGCAACCACTATCCAAGTACCATTCAGAGTTTCCTAGCCGTTTCTTTATATCCTACAAAATATACATATTTACAACTATTTGGTACCCATATTTACTTGGGTCCACAGGCGATTAGTCCCTTGGGTATCCAAACCTTGACAAACTTCCTGGTTAAGGTTTTAACTGTCTTTCTGACACTCGGTTTTGAGTCTTTCGGTTTTCCTAAGAAGGCCTTGTATGGGAATGATCTTAGGTTTGTCCTATGCGGTTGTGGATTGGCTCTCTTATTATTGAACAGGTTGGCTTTTCTTTTCTCAGGGTGAAGCCACTTCTCAGAGTCAGTTGGACCTACATAGGTTAGTTTTTCTTCCGTATAATAGGCAGTTAATTCCTCTTCAGCGATTAAGGAACTTCTGACGAAACTTACAAAGGGAAGGTCATCCTTTGAGAGCCTTACTTTGTCTACGGGTTTTTGGATTTTGGATCTATCGTTTTTGTATCCTAGGCCAAACATGCAAAAAGGGTGTCTCTTATAACTACACATCTTTCTTACTATTTCACTAGATCTCTTATATGCGGCCATTTTATACTGGAGTCGGGCATTTTCTTCCTCGGTCAATTCTCGAACTGGCTCATTAGACTGTTCGGTCTTAGGTGATGGTTCAGGTGCTAGCTTGGTTTCTAAGGTAGGGGTTTCATCAGGTTCTATGATCTCTGGTTCGGTCAAGATGGGTACTATGAGGTCGGCTCTAAAGTTGGGTTGCTTAGGTAATAGAGTTAGTAGGTTCTTATACTCTACTACAATATCATTCAATGCATTTTATAACTCATCTTTAGTAAATTCTTCACAAGGAGAGTCAAATACATGTTCCTCATTTGCCATGAGGCATGTGAGTTCATCATCACTGTCACTGTGAGCCCATAAACTTCCTCCATCATCGGCTATCAGTGCTTTCTGAACCTCACTTCCTTCACCGGTTTGTTGATAGTTATTTCGATTAATTTGATTGTCCGGTTTCCAGTCATCTCTCCTCGATTTTCTGCATTCCCACTTGAAATGTCCCAAACAGTTGCAGTTATAACATCTTACATTATATTTATCACCATAGTTGTAGTTATTTGTCGGTTGGCTCCTTTTCATGAACCTCCTAAATTTCTGTGCAAACATTGCCATGGCATCCTCAGTGAACTGTTCGGCGGTTCTGATCGGTGAAGGTGCAACCGGTTCTGTGGATGTGATCAATGCTCTGGTTGAGGTTGATGCCGAAACTTCTTCTTCAGTCCTAGATCTCATTTCAAACTCATATGCCTTAAGATTTTCGAATACATCGTGTAGTTTCATCTTGCTTATGCAGTTTGATTCCCTCATTACCATTGTCTTTATATCCCACACACTTGGAAGAGATCTTAACGCTTTCATGATGACCTCCTTATTATCATATCTCTTGCCAAGAGTTGCTAGTTCGTCTAACACACCTGTGAACCGGTCACTGTATTCTCTCATTGTTTCTCCCGGTTTCATCTTGATGCTTTCAAACTTTTGAGTAGCTACCATTACCTTGTTTTCCTTGGTTCTTTCATTTCCCTCATGAATCTGTATAACCGTTTCCCATGTTTCCTTTGCGGTTTTGCAGTCTCTAATCTTGCAATACGTGTTTCTGTCCACACCGTTGGAGATCCGGTTTCTGGCATGGTTATCCAGGTTGTTTCTTCTCCTATCTTCAGTTGTCCAGTCCTTCCTGTCCTTATCAATGATTATCGGTCCTTCGGCTATTATGAACTGCATCTCATCATCCATGGTGATTAAGTGTAGGTGCATGCGTGCCTTCCAGTTGGCAAAGTCATCACCTTCTAGCATTGGGGGCCTATCAAAAGACATGCTTGCTTGAGTATTGAAACTAACTGCTCTGATACCAATTGTTAGGATCTAGGTTGCCGTTGGAGGACCGGGGTCTGGGCCGGTTAGCGCGTTTCACTCAAAGGGTGGTGATTAATCCTGTTAGAGATTAATACCGGGGTTTCAATACTACACAAACTATCACAAACCCTTGAACTAGGTTCAAGCGCGGAAGAGGTTTGTTTCAGGTTGAAGCAGCACACTCACGAGATAGGCAAGACCGAATTTGGATAGGATAGGTTTGGAGATTGCTGGGTCGGTTTTGTAACTCAGTAAGTCAGTTTAGGTAGTGTTGAATCGGTTATAGATGTATAAGTAGGTTAGTACAGATCGGTTAGAATGTAGATTCGGTAGAAAGTAAATAACAGGACAGGTTTTTTATGGATGTTCGGAGTTGAAACTCCTACGCCACCCCTTCCTCTCGAAACCGCGAGAAGGATATTCACTAAGGAATACACAAACACAATCCGATCGAGACTTATTTCCTGCTCGATAACACCCGTACAATTTTAACCGAAATTGTAAATACACACTTCAACTTAGCACTTAAGCTTTCTAGAGATAGAACACACTCTTATCACTTGTAAATTAATTGTCCATTGTATCCCACATTTACTCCTCTTCAGCTTCTCCTTTTATAGGTGAAATATGCCAACGGTCATATTTCATTTCCTTGAATTTGATTGGTTGAGCAGAGGTTCAGTGATTCAGACCTGGCGGTCAACCTTTCAGACCTGGCGGTCTAATCTTTCAGTATGTAAGACAAACCGGCTAGGTTTGTCTTTTACTCAATATGGTGACTGTCGGTTAGACAATTGTCTGTACTTGGAAGATTGTCTTTCTGATTTATCCTGAAGTGGAAAGATCTTGTAGGACGGTCTTCTGCAGCCTGCAGACTGTCCTCAGACTTGTATGAATATGGCAATGTTCAGTCTGTTCCTTTGGTATCATTCTCAACAGATACCCGAAGTATCTTTTTATGCTGATCGGTTACGTGTGTTAACCGGATGACTTCCAGTTATTCCTTGGCTTCTAAATAACCGACCGACTGTCTTGCGTTTCCTACCTTCTGTTTTGACCGATCTTGCCTTCTTTGTGCGGTCACGTTTCTGGTCAGTTTATGTAGTTGACCGGTTGAGTTTCTTAACCGGGTCAATGATTTGACCGGTCCGGTTCTTTGTCTGTTCTTGCATAAGAGGTTTATTTGTGTTAAGTTCTATTAACCGGTCTAATTTTATCTAACACAAAATTTTGACAATTCTTTAAACTTAAATACCCAAATTTAGTGTATTCTAATACGATATATATAATTCCCTCTTCTAGCCTAGCGACAACAAGAGATGGATATCCCTTACTTTCTTGAGAGGTTCTAAGTTCGAGCCCGTTAGGAGGCAAGTTTTGTGCTTGATAAAATGGTTAAGTGTGTATACGGGATATGTTCTTAACCCCCTTGTGACCACATTTTTTTAATGCGAGATATAATTAAAACACTAAAATTAAAAATTTCAGTACTTGTCATGCAAACATGCGAGCATTCCATATTTTTATAAAGTATAAACACGTTAAGAGAGTTCGATCTAGGGATGATCATGTCGAACTGTCTGAATAAAGAGGTAGTACCATAAAAGACAACCTCCTCTAATCCCAACAAAGTGATGACATGGATATCACCCATATTGTATCTCATGGTATCAAAATTATACCATGGAACGATGAAGTGAAAAAGATAATTGTTTGGAATGGAAGAATGAGGATTAACATTCTTTAGCCTTTGCAAATGAAGATTTGCAAAGGACGGATAAGGGAGTGAAGGACATGGAAAAAAGTGTAACTTGTCCAACAATTGGAACTATAGGACCAAATGTGATTCTCTACGGGAATAGGGAGTTGCGCCCAAAGAGAATTCCAAGAGACCAAGAAGTGTCTCAAAGAGCACAAACCAGCCATCCTTTGTGAACGAGTTGCCATAGTATGGACAACTTCTACAAGGAAAATGGAAGGTCGTTCCCCATTAGCGTGACACAACAAAAAGTGGGCCAGTAACACCAACTTGACACACCTACGATATCTGAAGCCTCTGGTCTATTCTCAAAATCGTATAATAACATCGTCCAACTTCTACATGTCGAGACACCCATTAGTGATTGTTGGGTAAAATTTATCTTGACTATCGTCATTTTGATGATGTATGAGTAAAACTTAGTTAGATATGAATAAAGTTATGATGTCTAATTCTTTCCATGCAGGTGTATCAGATTTGGTTAAGTTAGACGTGGTCTAAGAAGGTTAATTAGACGTGTTACGTAGTTAGACGTGCTAGTCTAACAGATACGTAGTTAGACGTGTCAGTCTAACAGATATGTAGATAGACGTGCTAGTCTAACAGATACGTAGTTAGACATGCTAGTCTAACCAAAACGTAGTTAGACATTCCAGTCTAACAGATATGTAGTTAGACATTCCAGTCTAATAGATATGTAGTTAGATGTGCCAGTCTAACCGATACATAGTTAAATGTTCCAGTCTAACAGATACGTAGTTAGACGTACTAGTCTAACAGATAATTAGTTAGACTTGTCAGTCTAACAGATACGTAGTTAGACATGCCAGTCTAACAAATACGTAGTTAGACGTGCCAGTCTAATAGATACATAGTTAAACGTGCTAGTCTAACAGATACGTAGTTAGACGTGCCAGTCTAACAGATACGTAGTTAGACGTTCCATTCTAACAGATACATAGTTAGACGTGTCAGTCTAATAGATACAAAGTTAGATGTGCCAGTCTAACAGATACGTAGTTAGACGTGTTAGTCTAACAGATACGTAGTTAGACATTCCAGTCTAATAGATAAGGAGTTAGACGTTCTAGTCTAACAGATACGTTGTTAGTCGTTCCAATCTAACAGATACGTAGTTAGACGTTCTAGTCTAATAGATAAGTAATTAGACGTACCAGTCTAACAGATACGTAGTTAGACGTGTCAATCTAACAGATACGTAGTTAGACGTGCCAGTCTAATACACATGTAGTTAGATGTGCAAGTTTAACAGCCATGAAGTTCGACGTTGGTGTCTAACTCCTTCAGATTAGTCTGAAGTGATGTAAGGTTAGACGCTACAGTCTAACTCCATTAGACGTGGTAGTCTAATGGGATGCGTAGTTAGACGGTGCAATCTAACTCCATTAGACGTGGTAGTCTAATGGATCTCTCTGATAGACGTTGGCGTCTAACTCTATTAGACTTGGTGGTTTAATGGAGCACGTCTAATGCCTCGCTTCAACATCCGTCTGAAGTTAACATATTATCCACGATCATATAGCTGTACGCTACTCCTACTCCACTTTCTCTTATAGATTAGTGCTCCAGCTACTTGCATCAAATGAATGAACGCCACGTACGCAAATATTCTTCCCACTACTTGTTCAGTACATGAAAGTTATAGAAGGATATCCCGCGCACTACCGTTCAGTACAACCACGTTCAAGAAGCACAAAGCCTGTTGTACTCTGTTCTTTAGGCGACCATCCTATGGGCGCATGCCACGTATCCATGCAGAAGATTTGATCGTTGGTGTCCTTCCACTATATTTAGACGCTCAAGGACAACGGACGAATCTCTCAGTCTACCAGTTACTTTGCTCACATTACGAATTACTCTTGCACTTAATGATTGAACATCATATTCAAGTTCAAGAGAGAGAATAAAAAATATTGTTTTAGTTGAGAGATATTCTTAATCATATTGTAAGTTGAAAAGAGTTTTTTCTGTTCAATAGAGTGTTAGTTATTCAGTGAACTGTATTTGATTCAAGAAGTTTAGCGAAATCCTTCCAGTTTTGGGAAGAAGGGGTGACGTAGGAGAATTAGCTCTGAACATCCATAAACATCTTGTTGTGTTCTTTCCTTCTATCTTTCTTTATTCATTGGTTAAAAGCTTCAAACTCAAACAAAAAATTCCGCACTTGAATCATTTCAAGTGTTTATGAAAGTTTGCGAAGAATAGAAAGTGATAGTAATCCCTAACAAAATTTCTATCAAACCGTTTTTCCGAAGTTGTCATCAATGGTCAGACCCTCGTCACTATTGATTACACCGATCTTATCAGTGGTGATCTAGAATGCCTAGTATCTTTTGTACCCAAAGGTATCATGTACCAGATCTTATAGGTCCCCCGAGTGGTATGGTTCAAACAACATGGTCTTCCTGAATTAAGATCGAATGATATCCTAGAAATCGTCTATAGTGGGACAGATGCGCTTGTCGTTGACAACATAGACACACTCCTCTTGATCATATTTGTGAGCCATTAAATCCTCATTGATCTAGACATAAGAAAGCATCAGGATTTCATTCGCATCGAGAGGTGCAAATGTACTAGTGTGTGTGTGAAATGCACTAAGGTACATCGCCACATGTTATATAGATAACATCGTCATTTTTCTAAAAAAACAAAAGTTCTAATTAGCTTTTATTTTCTTATAAAACAACCTTGATTTTAATTTTAGCCCTAAAAGCGTCTATTTCTTCTATCATGCAAACACGTAGATAGAAAAAGCACGTTGGCTAGCTTACGACAAATGAGTTATTGTAATCAAGAAGAAATGAGATGAGAACCTTGGTGAAAAGCAACGTCATCGACTGTGAGATGTATTTGTTTTCTAGAAGATACATCATAGGGCTCGCAAGCTCGCTGGTGTAGTTAATATCTCTATAGATACCTTTTGACTACACACATCAAAATTTACGAGGCATTTGATCTTGTTAATGTGGAAACAATGTTGACCAAAATACTTTTGTTTGCACACCACTTCAATTAAAGGCAATGATCCTTGTCGGGTTTTAATCCACATACAAACAAGAAATAACATTGTGTTCACGGGCTTTGTGCCCTAAAAAAATGATTCTTGTGAAAGGAGTTGTGGAACGTCCTTTTTTGTTAAGGTAGTTTGACCAATGACATGTTTTGAGTTAAGCATCTAGTTCATCCCCAACAAAGTCTCCAATTTTTTGCACGTGTTTAAATTCTCTCCCACGTACCCAAAGAAGAATGTTTTCTTCTTTTCTTGTACGCGAGATCTTCTCTCCCTTTTCATTCTAAGTGTCTCCCAATTTTAAGAGTCCACCTAATGTCTTTTATTTTAGGGCGTGAAGGATTTAATCCTAAGATTTATTTATCCATTAAAATGCTCTGTCTTTAAGAGTGTTTTATGCGATTCGAAGTTGGTCAGTCCCATTTCTTACATATTCTTTCGAATGCTTCGCCCATGGAGGAGGCGCATTCAAAGACTTAAATGGTAAACACGACCTGTGCACTTTTAGAAAAAGGTTTGTTCTATGAAAGATATTCTATAGGACCCTGTGATTTACCTTTCTCTCGAATCTCACAAAAAGTAGACAGGAGAACTATCCATATAGGATGTTGTCCTATTTGTTTGAGACGAGGAACCAATGTAGAGTTTTATATCATAAATGTTTCCATGCTTGGCCCGTACAGGTTCTAGATTAGTACGTGTTCAAAACGTAATAATTTGGTGGACTTTAATAGTTGTTACTTTAGTTTACTTCACAAAGAAACTAAAGAAAGAAAACAAAGTATTCACGAATTAAGGATTTGGTGCTTGGTTACGCATGAGGAAAGGGCTGTATCAACTATGTTGCGCCTATCCCGTATGATAGTTTCTACTCATATGTAGTTGGCCATATTTTTGAAGGTGCGTTACACAATTGCAATATGAGTTTAAATTTTTTTTTGCTTGTGAATGCCTTTACCTTTTCTCTAATCCATAACGAGTAATCCTAGTTCTTGATTAGATTCCATTGAAGGTTGGCATCACCGCATTATAATTCTTCAATGTCCATTTATCGTGTCTTAAGTCTGTTTAAATGGATATCCTATGCTTTGTCCAAAGGTGATTCTAGACTCTTATTAGATACTCCTAGACATAAAGAACATGAAATGAATCCTCAAATATGCTCCTTGGGCACACATGTAAACCACAAAGTTAACTCTTGTATTTGCTGATTTACTTGATTGTTTGCTTGTTGATAGACTATGAATCCTTGCACATGAAGGACTTCACCAGTTCACAAGAATGTGGATTAAATAAATAAAGAGGGAAATTAGAGCCCTGAAGTATGTAACAACCGAAATCGAGAATTTTTCCAAAAGAGTTGGAAAATTTCGAAAGTTTTTGTGCATGTCGAACATATTTTTATAAACACTTTACTACCGATTACGAAACTTTTCGGGGTTACAAGACGACCGTTATGACTTCGATAAAATGAGTTTTTTCTGAAAATTTTCAGAGACGTTTGAAATATTTTTATGAACCTACTATGGATATTTCATAATTTTTTGGGCTATGGAGCTCCCGATATGAGAATTCCAAAATAAGCCATTTTCAAACGGCCCCCAACAATTATGAAAAAATATTATTTTTGTTTAAATAATATTTTTAACCATCCCTGAATTTTTAGTTTTTTTATAAAATCATTTGGAGGCTGTAATTGAATGAATGAGGTTGTTTGGCATAAAATGACAACAAACCCTAAGAAATTTCCCAAAAGTTGGAAATTGAAACTTTATATCTAACATTGGATGAATATAAAGTCGAAGGGCCTAATTGGATGTTGAACAAAGTCCAATGCCAAATGAATTCAAATTCTCAGAAATAATTCTTATTTAAAAGTTCATGATCAAAATTGAACAAAGTAAAAAGTTCGGGGGCCGAATTCATTCTGAATTAAGAATTATTTCTGGATTTCAACATTTTTTTTACAATTTTAAACAAAAGAAAAATTCAGGGGCCAATTTGAACGCACCCTAGAGCTTTAGAAATTCGGAAGGAGAAATTGAAAAAGCTATAGGATTTTCGTCGTCTTGCTCCTCTACTTGCATCCGCTCCTTCCCGACGTCGTGTAGGGAATCTCCGACAAAGACAACGACAACTGCAATCGCCTAAGAATCAATCATGACCATATATCCTTTCTGTTTGTTCGGGCTCATTGAATTCCATAATATAAGAACAAAGAAGCACTTTGTTCTTGTGATGTGGACATCGTCTTCTCAAATGGAGATCCGTCCTGGCTTCGCCGTCACTCTGGAAGGCAAGGACTCAACGCGACATAGGCTCACCGAAGCCTTGACGTCCTCTGAAGATCAATTTGAAACGAAAGAATGAGGAACAGAGGAAGCGAATAAGGCTTCCCCTACAGTTCTGGAAAGAAAATAGACAGCATTACCATTTGATTTTTCTTCTTCGACGGCATAACGACTTCGTGAACAACACTAGAATACTTCTATTCTCTTAGTGCTTCCATTGCACTAACCCACGTCGATGAATCGCTCTAGATTATCATCGAAGATTGGCCGACATTTCTTCCTTCGGTGACCAATCTTTGATGTTTCTAACGACTTCTAGAATTGAGAAACGAGGTTAGTATCAACCTAGTCTCTTCCTAGGACTATGACTCAACTACATAAGACTCTATCAACTAGTGTTACCAACAATCAAACAACAATTCAAACAACATTCATTAATTTAAATTCAAACATAATTTAAATTGAACAAACTGTGTTTTAATCCAACGTCGACGTCGGTGTACAAAACCGACGTCTTACATGATCTAAAACATTAAGAGGTTAAAGAAGACCTGCTTGAAGCAACATATTCATAGAGAAACAGACTGAAATCAATCTCGCTAGAATCTTCAAGAATTTTGTTGGAATCCCCTTCAGTTGTTTTTCTTTTGGTAGCTTTGCTCTCAAGTCTCTTTCTCTTCTCAAGTATATTTTTTAACAAATGAAACAATCGTGCCTCAATTAAAAGAGGTAACTCCTATATACCCTTGGATAAAGGTACGTTAGGATTTAAGAATTTAAGAAAACGGGTAATTTCTTCAATGAGTTGAACCGACCTAAATTCTTCATAGCCGTGCCTGGGCTTATTTTTCTTGTGTAGGTAACTGGTCATGCTACACTTTAGACATTTTTTCCGAACAAATGGTTAAGTGTAGACCAAGTTACACATTGTTGAAGTTAGACCTTTTATAGTTTTAGTTTTCTACCAATCTGGATCAACTGAGACTTCATATGGCCATAATCTTTGACTCAGACCACCATTGTGGCTGCTCTAGTACACGTTAGAAAAGTGATCTTGTTATCTTCCACTTTGGTGTTGAGAGAAATCTTCAACTGGTTGCAGGTCCATGCATTTCTTGATGAAACGTCGAGAGTCTTGAAACGAACAACTTAGCTTACGGGCGACCTCACGTGGGATGTATGTTGAACCATGAGCACTACTTGATATCAAATGAAAGATAACTCAAAGAACTTTCCAATGGTATCTCGTTTGCTCGAAATGGTTGAACCAAACAAAAGATATAAATTTTCAAAGTCACTCCATGCTCTAGTTTGCTCATGGAAGAAAGTGGGTGAGCTGGTATCAGGTTGTTGGAATAAATTGAACATCTTAGTCGTTGAATGGGGACGCAAGGCCGGTGCTATTAAACGGGCTACGCCTTAGTTTTTTAACCATAGGTCACAATATAAAAAATAAGCAATAAAACATTATTTATGAATTAAATACTATTGACATGTCTAGTTTGATCCCGTCGTGGTCGCATCGTTTTCTACCGCCAATTTAAAGGGATTAAGAGCGTCAATGTTACTTCAGATATAAATGAACTTTATAGAGGACTATTCAAAATTTACAGAATATCCAAGTACATCTAATTCTGTTGAGTAAAGCAACATGGGTGATTTATTGAAGTTGAAGGTTCCTCTAGAATTTCATAAGTAAAAAATAACTCAAAACCCATGTTTTGAATGTTTTTCAAATTATCTGTGCACCTAGCGTCAACATGACGTTAGCATGTGCATTTTTTAATCTTTTTGGGGGCAAAGTCTGGCGCGCTGACCTTCGTTGACTCGCTTCCAACTCGCCCGATTCGACTGTACGCGTTTAATTCTCTCCCTCACGAAATTCCTTTTTTTCCTCACAACGTCCCAAAAATGTTTTCTGTACGCGTCATTTTCTCTCGTCCTATGTGTCTACCAATTTAGAGCATGAAGGATTTAATCCTAAGATTGATTTATCCATTCGAATGCTTCGTCTTTAAGAGCATTTTGTACGATCCGAATTTGGTTGGTCACATGCCTTACCTATCATTTCGAATGATCTCTCCATGGAGGGAACGCATCGAATGACTTAAATGGTAAACATTACCCATGCACTCTTTAGAAAAAGGTTTGTTCTATGAAAGTTATTATGTAGAACCCCGTGGTTTACCTTCCTTTTGAATATCACAAAAGGTAGATAAGGGAACTATCCATATAAGATGTTGTCCTATCTGTTTGAGATGAGGAACCAAAGTGAAGTTCTATATCATAGATCTTTCCACGCTTAGCTCGTACATGTTCCAGATTAGTACATTTTCAAAACGTAATAATTCGGTCGACTTTAAGAGTCGCCACTTTAGTTTACTTCACAAAGAAACTAAAGAAAGAAAGCAGAGTATTCACAGATTAACGGTCCAGTGCTTGGTTATGCATGAGGAAAGGGTCGAAGTAGTTATGTCCTATGCGCCTATTCCGTGGGATAATCTATACTCCTATGTAGTTGGTCATTGTTTGTGAAGGTACATTACATAATTGCATTCTGAGTTCAGAATTCTTTTACTTGTGAATGTCGTAACCTTATCTCTAATCAAGATGGAGTAATCATAACTTTTAATTAGATTCCAATGAAGGTTGATATCAAGCCATTAAAAATCTTGAATGTCCAATTATCGTGTGTTAAGTTTATTTAACTTGATATCCTATGCTTAGTCCAAAGGTGATTCGAGACTCTCATTAGATATTCTTTAAACTTAAAAAAGATGAAATGGATCCTCGAATGTGCTCATTGGCACACATATGAACCACAATGTGAACTTTTCACATTTGCTGATTTGCTTGAATATTTATTTGTTGATAGATTGTGAATCCTTGCACATGAAAGAATTTACTAGTTCACGGAAAATATGGATTAGAATAACGAAGATGGGGGAATTGGAGACCCTAAGTATGCAACAACCATAATCGAGAATTTTCCCAAAATATTGGAAAATTCCGAGATTTTTCCCAAAATAGTTGGAAAATTCCGAGAATTTTTGTGGATGTCAAAAACATTTTTATAAACACTTTGCTCTCAATTACGGAACTTTTTAGAGTAACGAGACACCCGATATGACTCCGATAAAACAAGCTTTTTTTCGAAATTATTCCGAAAATTCTAAAAAATTTTAGGGAGGTCAAAAATATTTTTATGAACCTATTGTGAAAATTTCATAATTTTTTAGGCTATAGAGCTCCCAAAATGAGTGTTTCAAAATAAGTCATTTTTCAAACGATCTCCAAAATTTTTAAAATATATTATTTTTGTAGAAAATAAAATTTTATTAGACCATCCCTGAATTTTTGAATTTTTTTAAAAATTGTTTGAAGGCTCCAAATGGAAGAACACAATTGTTTGGCATAAATGGAATCCAAACAAGCCATAAGGAATTTACCAAAAGTTGGACAAATATGAGTTTAAAGGGCCGAATTGGATGTTGATGAAAGTTTAGGGGCCAAATGAATTCCAATTCTCATAAAATAATTCGAATATGAAAGTTTGGGGTTAAAATTGCACAAGACTCAAACTCTAGGAGCCTAATTAATTATGATTTTAGAATTAATTTCGGATTTAAGCTTCCTTGACAATTTTAAAAGAAAAAAAAAAGTCCAGGGGTCTCTTTAAATATCCCCTAGAACTTTAGGAAATCAGAAAGAAAAAGTTGGAAAGTTGTAGGTCTTCGTCGTCATCTTCCTCCACCCGCAAGCATTTCGCTCCTTCCCGACACCATGGATGCAAAGGGAATCTCTACATGACGTCGTTTGTTCTGAGATCACCTCCGAATTAGATTCCTTGTCGTCTAGTTATTCGTTTGAAGCTTGTTGGAGAATCAGCATTGAAGAACAGAGAAACTCACTATTCTTCTGACCGGAACCTCCGACATTCGACAGCGATGTCGTTCTTACTTCCTCTTTGTCTCGGTTTGCTGAAACTTTCTACGATGGAGGTTCTCAAAGAATTTTGCAGTCTCAAAAGAAGGTTTCATGAGATAAAGATAAAGAACATAGAAAATGAAAATCATACCTCTGCAGATCTAGAAAGCAGAAAATGGTTACCACCTATAACTCGTTTTATATTGAGATGTTGGATTCACGATTATTACCGGAGCATTCCTCATCGTTTAAGGTTTCGATTATGCCAACTTTGCACCAAAGAAATCTCATGGAATGTTGATGAAGAGTTGGCTGACATTTCTTTCTCCGACGACCAATATTTGAAGATTCCGGCGAAAACAAATTCTAGAAACGGGGCTAGTCTCGACCTAGCCTCTTTCTAGGAGTAAACTCAACTACCTAAGACTTTATTAACTAGGTTTAACCAACAATTAAACATCTATCTAACATTCTTTTCATCAATTAATAACATTAAACATAATTTAATTAATCAACAAAATGTTTGAAGTTCATCGATGTCGGTGTATACATCCTACATGATTACAATAACATGAAAACAAAGAAACCTACGTGAAGCAAACTAGAAACAAAGATGAGCTGCAGTTTGAATATCTCACCGGAATCGTCAAGAACTTGTCGGAAATAACTTCCAAATGTTTTTCAATAGGTTAATTTCTATTCAAGCCTCTCTTTCTTGTTCTCAAGTGTGTTTTTAACAAAAGAATGTCAATGGTCATAACTGTTTTGCCTCAAATGAGGCAAACTCTGTAAATACCACTTGGAAGGGGTAACTTAGGAACTAAATTTTAGGTAAACCGACAACTTCTTCAATGAGCTCAATCGATCTAAAATTCTTCATAGCCGTGACCAGGCTAATTTTTTCCTTGTAGGTAACCGATCAAACTACACTTTAGGCCCTTGTTCTAGACAAATGGTTAAGTGTAGATCGAGTTATGAATTATTGAAGTTAGGCCTTTCTGGTTTCGGTTTTAGGCCAATCTGGATCAACTACGACTTCAAAATGCCATAATTTTTTACTCATACCACCATTGAAGCTGAGCCAGTACGTTTTGGAAATGTGGGCTTGTTAGCGTCCACTATTGTGTTGGTCGTAGGTCAATGAAATTCTCAATAGAACACCGGGGGTCTCAAAGTAGACAACTTAACTTACAGGAAACATCACATGGGCTGTAGGTCGAATCGTAAGAGCTACTTAGTATAAAATGAAAGATAACTTAATTGCATTTCCAATGGTATCTTGATTACTCAAAATGGTGGATCCAAACAAAAGATATGAATTTTTAAAGTTACCCCATTGTCACGGGCAGAAACTCGGTCGCCGAATATCACCTCGTCCCGTGCGGCACTAGGCTAGATTGCCACAATACTAGCTAGTCAGCCTCTTAAAATATACAAAAAGATGGAACAATTTGAGAGAGAAAGAGCTTGGAGAATATCTTGTTCATTGCTTACAAGAGTGAGGTATTACAAGTGTTGAGTTCCGTTGTGTCCTATGACCTAGACTTGTTTATATACATGTGGGAAGATCATTCTAGATCTTCCTTATCCTAGACATTTCTAGACTCTTCTATTATTAAACTAATCCTAAGAATTCCTAGAGGTTTCTAGAGAATTCTACTAGCACCTATACATGAGAACTCCTAGAGAATTCTAGAGAGTTCTCCCACCTTACATACAAAAGGAACTTCCTAGAGAATTCTAGAAAGTTCCATGACCAACAAAAATTCAGGAACTCCTAGAGGATTCTAGAGAGTTCCAGATATGACCCAAGACATTAATATTCTAAAAAAAATGCACCTTGTAGGCTTGACATGTGCACCCCATACCAATGGGCCGTGACATTCTCCCCCACCTAAGTCGTGGCCGACCTCGGCACGACCTTAGAACGATGCATGGTGATCTTCTTCTTGACGTCCCCTAAGTGCTCTTCCTTCTCCTTGCACGTCACGGCATCAGGTGCACTTATGGCTGCCAGCTCCAACCGATATGAAACGTTTCCCACACGTCTCTCGATCGAAAACGGTCCCTCGAATCTGCGCACAAGCCCCTTGAGAACAGACCGCAGAGACTTCAACTGTTGCGAGGGCAACTTCCCCCTTCCACCGTCTCCTTCCTTTACTGCACGCCTTCTCAGATCTGCCCCTCTCTTCATCTTCTTGGTGTCTCCCTCCAAAGATGCCTGAGCATAACCTGCTTCCTTTCCCACAGACTTGGCGCGAGTGAAGGCAGACTGACTTTGGCCCACGTTTCCTGTGGCCAAACTTTGTGGATCTGATGGTTTTGTGCCTTTAGTCTTGAGTCGCTCGAAGACCTTGCACCTCCCTTTGACGTCCTTGGGTACTTGTCCTTTCCCCTTGGAACCGTCCCCATCATCCACCCTAGCAAAAGTGGTAAAAGCCCATTTACCACATTTGCGACCTCGGCTGAATCGCATTGCCGAGAACATGCCTATTCCCTCGGATTCTCTCCTTGTTGGGATCACACTAGACTTCCCGTGATCCACAATGATTAAGGAATTGGAATAAGGCATTATGCAAGCGCGTACCTGATCGCACCATTGTAATCCCAACACTACGTCGTAGTCTTCCATTGGGACCAAGGTAAACGAGACTGTCCCATACCAATCTCCGATCCTGGTGTGCACTTTCCTAGACTCCCCGGCCACCGGCTTGGCTACATCGAAGGACTTCACCGTCCCTCTTGTTGGACTGATCCGCAGACCCAACGCCTTGGCTACTCCTTCTCGCATGAAGTTGTGTGTAGCCCCTGTATCCACTAGTGCCTTAATGCGTATTCCCCCGATCCAAGCTTCCACGAACAAAGAGCCACTCCTTGTTTCCTTGACCGGCTTCGCAACACTAGTCTTCGCAGCGTTGAGCAGTCTCAAGGATCCCACCCGAGTCCCTTCCTCTTCCTCGGAAGACTCGTGTCCTTTCACTGCTGCAACCTTTTCTCCCTTGAACGGGCACATAAACTTTATGTGATTATGGGCACCACAAATTTGACACACTCTTGGCTTACCCGAGTCGTCGGTTTTCCCCACAGAGTTGTTATGTGCATGCCCCTTCTTAGGTGGGCGGTCTCCCCCACCTTTCTCCTGGTCACGTGGGCGGTCTCCCCCACGATTTTCCTCCTCGTCCCTGAGGATCTTCGGCCTATCCACAGACACTTTGAGCTCTAACAGTCTTTCTGCAACCGCGATTGCCTCGGAGATGTCCCGCACCTTGGCTCTTTGCAGCTCCAACTGCGCCCAAGTCTTAAGGCCATTCACAAACGCGAACAGGGCCTCCTGTTCCGTTAGACTCGGTAACTCGAGCATCAACTCCTGGAACTCCTTCACATACTCCTTGATGCTCCTATTGTGCACAAGTTGATTCAACCTTTTCCTAGCCTCGAACTCGGCATTCTCTGGGAAGAATTGGCGCTTGAACTCGGTCTTGAAGTCCTCCCACGTCTCCATTCGCAACGTACCTCGTTCAATATCTACTTCTCGCCTCCTCCACCACAGTAGTGCCATCTCTTGCAAGAAGAAAGGTGCTGTCTCCAACTTGCCACGATCATCTAGTATGTTTGATGCCCGAAAGTACCTCTCCATGTTCCAAAGGAAGTCCTCCACTTCCCTTGCACTCCTCGAGCCTTTGAATGGAGTTGGCTTGGGAACATCCATTCGTTGAGGTGCCGCACCTCTATGTTCCCCTCCATTCCTCCCAATCCGCCTTTCCATAGCGTCGAACCTCCCCATTATCTCCCTTCGGAGAGCGTCGATCCTCGCATGGACTTCTCCCCTGATTGTCTCGAGCACTTCATGGCGGGTATCATTAACCTCCCCTCGAACCGATCCCAACACTTCGTCACGAATGCTCCGGTTCATATTGTTAATGACCTCCATCACCTCGTTCTCCAACTTTTCACCAGCCTCATCCAACTCCGCCACCTTGTCGGCCACCGTGCTGAACTCCTCGAGAGCTTCTTGATGCTCGCTCATGCTTTCCTCAAGCCGGGTCACCCGCGCTTCCATGGCAGTATTCCTCTTAACGGACTTGTCCCTCTTGGACCTCTTGTCCTTCTGTTCGCCGGTCGAAACCTTCGTGACTTTGGAACTTGAATCCATCTCTTCTTTCAAATGCGGAAGCACAAACGTGGGTGCGATAACACTTTCGCTCTGATACCACTTGTCACGGGCAGAAACTCGGTCGCCGAATATCACCTCGTCCCGTGCGGCACTAGGCTAGATTGCCACAATACTAGCTAGTCAGCCTCTTAAAATATACAAAAAGATGGAACAATTTGAGAGAGAAAGAGCTTGGAGAATATCTTGTTCATTGCTTACAAGAGTGAGGTATTACAAGTGTTGAGTTCCGTTGTGTCCTATGACCTAGACTTGTTTATATACATGTGGGAAGATCATTCTAGATCTTCCTTATCCTAGACATTTCTAGACTCTTCTATTATTAAACTAATCCTAAGAATTCCTAGAGGTTTCTAGAGAATTCTACTAGCACCTATACATGAGAACTCCTAGAGAATTCTAGAGAGTTCTCCCACCTTACATACAAAAGGAACTTCCTAGAGAATTCTAGAAAGTTCCATGACCAACAAAAATCCAGGAACTCCTAGAGGATTCTAGAGAGTTCCAGATATGACCCAAGACATTAATATTCTAAAAAAAATGCACTTTGTAGGCTTGACATGTGCACCCCATACCAATGGGCCGTGACACCATGCTCCAGATATGGTGGATGAGCTTGCATCAGTTGTCTGGGTAAATTGACTACTTTAACCGTTGAAGTGAGGAATGGGACCAATTCCATTCGAACAGGCTATGTCTTTTCTTTCCAACCATAAGTCGTAATCCCAAAACTAACCACTACAACATTAGTTATGAATTAAACACAGAGGGCATGTCTGGTTTGATCATGTCTTGGTCCCATCGTCTTCTACCACCAATTTGAAGGTGTTAAGAGCATTGATGTTACTTCGTATATAAATATACGTTATAGGGAACTCTCATAGTTTTCCAAAACATCCATGAATAGCTAATTCTGTAGAGTATAGTGACCTGGTTGAAATTTTGAAATTTAAGATGCCTTTAGAATTCAACAGCAGAAAAAAAACTTAAAACCCATGGTTTAGAACGTTTTTTTCAAATGAACCGCGTATGGTGTCATCATGACGTCAACACGCACGATATTGAATATTTTTTGGCGTGAAGCCTGCTGCGTTCACCTTCATTAACTCACTCACAACTCTCTTTATCTTTGGTGGCTCGTCGTAAGATGGGTTTTTTAAATGGTATTGTGGTGAAACTAGAGGGTGCTTTAGCACGATTGGAGGATCGGCATGTTGTTCAGGCAATATTAGTTTAATGGGTATTAAACACCATTGATCCTAAGTTGCGTGGTGAGATTACTTACTATGATGAGGTGGGCCCTTTATGGAGTCTACTTGAGGAGCGTTATGCTGTTTCGAATGGAACCCGTCAGAACTCCTTTCTTCGTGAATTGTCTTCCTGTAACCAGTCTGTGACGATGTCCATCTCTTCTTACTTTGGGGCATTACAACGCCTATGGGAGGAGCAACATGTCCTATTTCCTCTTCCGATATGTGAGTGTGGTAGGCCCCCGACACAGTTGCAGAGTTTACGTGATATAGAGCATTATCATCAGTTTTTGGGGGGGCTTGAGCTCTGAGTATTTTACTACTCGTTCTGCTTTATTGGCGCAGAAACCCCCACCCACGTTGAACAGTTCTTATCAGACGCTTCGTGAAACTGAGGATGCCCGTAATTATGATCAGAAGGTCGTCTCGCATGAACTCTTTGATTTATCTTCTTGCCCTTCTAATGTGGTTGATAAATCAAAGTTGGTGTGTTCTCATTCTAAGAAACCGGGACATGATGTTGCTGACTATTTTGATAAGCATGGGTTTACGGAGTGGTTTCTTGAGCGACAGCGTAAAGGGCGAGGTGGTGATCCCAAGCGTAGAGGCACGACGGTTGGAGGTGCCTCGGCTGGAGGTGCGTAGGCTAGAGGTGCGCAGGCTGCTACCGCGATTCCGAGTTTCCTTGGAGTCTTTGGCGCGGGTTTAGTTGGTGCGCAAGGTTTGGTGGCGCAGCACCCTTCACCCCAACATGGTTCATTCCTTATTCCTGGTTTGACTCCCACTCAGTGGCAGAATCTCCTTCGCCTAACTAGTAACGATGGTTCTTGCACTGATCGTTTGAGTGGTAAGTATCATTTATCTTGGATTATTGATTCAGGGGCTACCTTACATGCCACTAGGGTCTAAGACTATGTAGTTGATTGCTTTGTGGGGACTGAGTGTCCCATTTCTCTACCCGATTGTAGCATTATTATTGCTCATATACAGGGTTCTGTGTACTTATCTCTTGAGATTACTCTGAAAAATATTTTATGTGTCCCATATTTGACTTGTAACTTGATTTATGTTAATCAGTTGATTGATGATTATTATGGTGATATCTCATTCTCATCTGATTTATGTACTTTTCAGGATCGTAGTACCAGGAAGGTGATTGGAGTAGGTGAACGAAGGGGGGGTCTTTACTATTGGTGCAGTATTCCGGTGTCACTTTTTGTCTTCTCAACTGAGAGTCTGGGGATTTGGCACAATAGGATGGAGCATCCTTCAGACAGTGTGCTGCAACATTTACCTAGTGTTAGTGTTACTCGTCATTCTCCTAGTGTTAGCCCTTGTGATATCTGTCATCAGGCCAAACAGTCTTGGAGTATTTTTTATGACAGTGATTCATATGCTTAGAGTATTTTTGATTTAGTACACTATGACCTTTGGGGTCCTTATGTTGTTCCCTCCTCTAATGGAGCACGTTACTTTCTTACTTTGGTTGATGATTTTAGTCGAGCTGTGTGGGTAGTTCTTTTATCTGCTAAAACTGAAGTTTTCAATGTATTTATAAAGTTTATTGCTATGGTCAAAAGACAATTTAGAGTTGATATTAGACATGTAAAAACTGACAATGGAACAGAATTTAATTGTTTGAAATTTTTTTTAGGCTGATATATTATTTCAAACTTCTTGTGTGCATACTCCACAATAAAATGGTAGAGTAGAGAGGAAACATTGACATATCTTGAATGTTGCAAGGGATGTAATGTTCCAGAGTTCTATTCCTATTGAGTATTGAGGGGAATGTGTTCTTATTGCATGCTACTTGATAAATAGGACTCCTTCTCGTGTTTTGAGCTTTCGTACTCCTTATAAGGTGTTATATGGTACCGCTCCAACTCTATCTAATGTGCATGTTTTTGGTTGTCTTTGTTATGTCTTTGATTTACACTGTCGTGACAAGTTTGCTAGTCATAATCGTAAGTGTGTATTTTTGGGTTATCCCCTTGATAAGAAGGGGTGGAGGTTATTGGATTGGGAAACTAAGGAGGTTTTTGTGTCCCGTGATATTGTTTTCTATAAAAAAAAATGAGTTTCCTTTTAACCCTGTGGATTGGCAGGTCTCTGTTCCTCCCATTATTGTTGTGGAGGAGGCATCAGACCATGTTTCGGTAGGAGAGTTCATGGTGTCTGATGAGCCAGAGAGGGT
The DNA here is from genome assembly GCF_907164915.1 of Impatiens glandulifera. Taxonomy (NCBI): domain Eukaryota; kingdom Viridiplantae; phylum Streptophyta; class Magnoliopsida; order Ericales; family Balsaminaceae; genus Impatiens; species Impatiens glandulifera. Next base: position 126,904,330 of record NC_061862.1, on the reverse strand, counting down.
TTTGGGTGAAGACGTTGATGCGCAGGATTCGGTAAAGGAGACTAATGTGCAGGGCTCTACTGAGGAGCCTGGTTCTCCGGTTGTGCAGCAGGCGAGCGAGTCTAGCATTGAACAGCCGCAGTTGAGCGTCAAGCAGCCACAGTTGGGAAGAGGTATGTGGACTCGGACTCCTTCTTCTTGGTTGACTGATTATATTACCCCCTTCGACATCATTCATCTGGCTCTGACCCTTCCTTAGGTACTTGGTATCCTCTTGCACATCATTTGAGTTAAGATTTATTCTTTGTGATACATTGGAATTTTTTGGCTGCCATTTCTATAGGCGTTGAGCCTAAATCTTACAGACAGGCCTCTCGTGATCCTGGATGGAGCGCAGCCATGCATATTTTGATACGAGCCTTGAAGGACAATGGAATGTGGAGTTTGGAGGATTTACCTCAAGGGAAGAAGGCATTGGGCAGTCGCTCGGTCTACAAGATCAAGCAAAATTCTGATGGGTCAATTGAGCGCTTCAAGGCACGTCTGGTTGTCTTTGGCAACCATCAACTTGAGGGGATTGACTACTCTGAGACCTTTGCTTCAGTTGTCAAAATGAGTACTGTTCGGGCCTTCCTTGTAGTTGTTGTTATTCGGGGTTGGCACTTGCACCAAATGGATGTGCATAATACCTTTCTCCATGGTGATCTAACAGAGGAAGTATACATGTGTCTACCACCAAGTTTTGAGTTCGGTCATACCAACAAAGTGTGTCGCATGCATAAGTCTCTCTATGGACTAAAACAGGCGCCTCGTTGTTGGTTTGCCAAACTGAAAATTGACTTGCTTTCTTATGGTTTTATTCAGTCTCGTTCGGATCATTCTCTGTTTTCCTTTGTGAGCAGTGATGTTGTCTTACATGTCTTGATATATGTGGATGACATGATAGTATCAGAGAGTGATTTGGGGACACGAAAGGCCTTCAAGCAATATTTATCATCATGTTTTCATATGAAGGACTTGGGGGATCTGAAGTACTTTCTTGGAGTTGAGGTTGCCAGGACTGTTGAGGGAATTTCTTTGTGTCAATGGAAATATGTTCTGGATATTATTTCCGAGTGTGGTTTTCTGAGTGCTAAGTCTGCTGGTTTTCCTATGGAGCGGAATCATAAGTTGGGGGAGTTAGTGAGTGCGCAGATGGAGGATTCAGAGAGCTATAGATGGTTGGTGGGGAGATTGATATATTTGTCTTTCACAAGACCTGATATAGCTTACTCTGTACATATATTATCTCAGTTTATGCATGACCCATTACAGGATCACTATCAGGCAGCATTACGGGTTGTGAGATATCTAAAGAATGTCCCAGGACAGGGTATACTCTTGAGGAATGATTGTGATCTTCGGTTATCTGGATGGTGCGATTCGAACTGGGCATCATGTCTCAAGTCTCGCAGATCGGTTACTGGGTGGTTGGTATTTCTTGGCTCTTTTATCGTGTCCTGAAGTCCAAGAAACAGCCAATTGTGGCCTTATCTTCCGCTGAGGCTGTGTATTAATCTTTAGCAGCTTTGATTTGTGAGTTGAAGTGGCTACAATGGGTCATGGTGTTCCTTGGAGTACCTCAATCGGGTATGCATGTGTACTCAGACAGTCAATCAGCTCTTCATATGGCTCGGAATCTAGTGTTTCATGAGCGTAGCAAACACATTAAAGTGGATTTACATTTCTTACGGGATCATATCCAGGATGGGATTATTGTTGGTTCTCATGTTCCCACGACTTCTCAATTGGCTGATTTTCTCACTAAGTCTCTTGGAAAACAATTATTCGACCATTTTATATTCAAGTTAAGCATTTTGATTTGCATGCCCCAACTTGAGGAGAGGTGTTAGACTATGTTATATTAGTTGATATAGTCTATTATTATATATGATTAAATGGGCCGGAAATACGGCCCATTAGATTATAAAATGTTCATGTATATATATATATATATATACTCTACACAAACCCTATTCAGAGTTAAGAATGAAATTATATTAGACCGTTCTTAAATAGACATGGATTTAAATTTAACTGTTTTTGTCATTTATTTATTTTTTATTTTTATTTTTTTTTTTGTAAGTGTACAATATTTTGATAACTTACAAAAGTTTTGTTTTTTTAGACTAATATTTATTTCTTAAAATAAATTAGCATGACTTTTATTCCCATTTAAATCAGAATTGTTAATGGGCATAAACATTAGACATTGATCTCTTAATTAAAAAGAAAACTTAATATATTAGTGAGTTTCCAAATAAATTTAATAACTAAAAAATGAAGAAAAAAAAAGTTTCAAATCCATTTGAATAATAGGAATAGAAATCAAGAAGACACTAAAATTTAGTTTGACAATTGAGCAATAGACTGATAGGAAAACATGGCCCAACCACTTAGGTTTCTTCTATCTAACTTCTTTAATAACTTTTTTAATAACTGTTTAGAATCACTTTAGGCAATATAATGGACAAGGAATTTTGTATATATATTTACATTATGATTTGGTTACTATTATTATATGGAAATTATGATTTGGTTACTATTATTATATGGAAATTGTAATCCAATTGATACTATTGTCAACCAATAACCCGGAAATGTGGTTATTAACATTGTCCTGTAATAACACAATTAACATGTAAACTCTTGTGACAAGTTTTTATTCGCGATCTCTCCTTCTAATTGAGCAATGATATTAACTCAATTAAAGTGTATACTTCTGTGATGAGTTTTTCTAAGTCGAAAATACTCTTGTGATAAGCTTTTCTTCGCGATCTCCCATTTAGATTGAGCACTCAATCTCCCTTGGTGGTTCCTCCACATCAAAATATGGCTTCTGTGAGACAAGTTTTTTTTGTGTTACCAATGTCTATATGTTGGCCATAACAACATCAAGACACTAGTCATTACCAACTAAAATGGATTAGAGATTCACTCATCACCCAAATTTCTAATAAATTTAATGACCAACTAGAAAAATAACTTTATAAAAACAAAACAACATTTGAAAGGCATATAATGTTACTTTCTTCTTCTTCAAAATACACAATTATAAACCTTTCAAAATTTAAAGGACGCAATTATTTATCATGATTCCTCTTCAAAACCCTTCTTCATGACAAAAAAGAGCAATGAAATGAGAAAAACCATCATTTTTAAGGTTCCTTTTTATGATGACCAAATCCAAAAAGAAAAACAGACAGATGCAGCCTCATGTCTTAAACAAACTAACATTCTTTCCATTACCTTATCTAACCTCACCATCAACTAGCTAGCTACCTAGCTCGATAATCACACATCCGACAAGCTCTTCTCTCCATCCTCCCCCGATCCTCCATCCTCCATCGCACCGATATGGTAGTCGTCGTTCATGTTCAGAAGTAGAAGGCAATCATCGTTTTCATCAAGGGAAGCCGCCTCGAATTTGTAGTCTTCCGTATTATCCTCAAACTCAAAACCCGAATCATCAAACAAGTCAGGGAGTTCGCCAGCTCCCTCAGTCAATGGAATGTCATCAAGAACTGTCGAGAGTGAATTGTTGGTGAATCCAGAGTCCAAAGAGAGACGGGTCCACTGATTCTCACCATAGACATTCATATCCATCAAACCACTTGCGTAATCCTCTATGCCTATGGGCATTATGAACTCGTCCGAGTCCGAACCCTCTTGGGAAACGGGTCCAACTAGTTTTTTCTCCTCCAGATCCTGATTTCCTACTTGATGATTCTCATAAACCACCATCTGTTTATTGGCATCAACTGGATTCAGTTCGTGGAGAATTAGCTTTCGATCCTCATGATGATCCTCTTTCTTTGAAGTAAGGGCTAGCTTTTCTTTCAACTTGCCAGCATAAACACTTACATCAAAGTTGGTAACCGCGTTTGCACCTCTATACTCTATCGCTGCCATGTCATATGCCACCGCGGCTTCTTCTTGAGTGCCTATTCACAATCAAGAGAAAACACATTTGTATTAACACGCTTGTCTTTTTCATACGATATGGAAAATCAAACAAGTAAAAAATGCAGTATTAAACTAGACGACCTCCACTTCAATTAAAGCGTTTTAAGTGAGAATTGAACCGGTAACATTTGATCTTCACTTAACCGCATCTAAACATATCATTGAAAAACTCAAAGTTGATGTAATTAACATTTTGAGTTTTTTACTATAAATTATTAAATGCTGACTTAGAATTTAATAACAAGCTTAATTGTTTAAACATGGTTTGTCTTTACTTTAAGTAAAAGAATGAAAAGACTATATTTACAGAAGATTTGAGATCCACATTCTGATAAAGACATGAGCCATCTAGTTGGCCCTGAGAGAGAGACTAGATCTGATCAGATCCAATGTTTGCTTATGAAAAGTTTTCAAAAAGAAAAAGAAAATAAATTGGATCAAATGTAAAGTCAAGAATGCTGCAATTGAGAGATAAGAGATTTATATATTCAAGTCCTTAAACTATTGCAATCAACATAAATCCCAATGCTAAGTGATCAATCTAAACAGAATAATGAATTTTGATCATCAGAGAATAAGAATCTGGGTATTTGATTATTCAATATTGGCATAGTCTTAAAATATGAATTCTATATAGTTTTTGGAGTGTCAGAAAGACAGAGATACACATCTCAACTACTCAACCAATCAACGACTGCCATGTCATTAGCCCCATAAATAAATTAATAATAGTAATAATAATAATAATAAACAAAATACAGTCAAAGTGTTCAAGATTAGTAGAGGCTGATTGAATCTGGTCAATGAACTTTTAGTTAAACTATAATTCTAATTTCTAACTAAAAGATAACTATAAAATTGATAAAAATGAGTTGGTTATTTTTTAAAATGAAAGTCCAATGGACTAATCTAATGGGGATATATCAATATAATTAATTAAATAATCAAAATTTTGCATTTTCATTTGCTTTATTTAAATAGGTTTTTGTTGTGTTTATAGTCAAATTAAAGCAAAATCAACCATAAAATATATTAATATGTGTTGTTGGTAAGGCATTTTTCAAGTGTCATTATCAATGTAATGACTATACAAAATAAAGTGCATACATTTAGATATTTAACACCTTTTAAAATTCTTTGTGAATTAAATTATTAATAATTTTCATTGACAAAAGTTTGACAAGTAAATGTTCTCTTTAATATTTTTAAATATAAATATAAATATAAATATAAATATAAATATAAATATAAATATAAATATAAATATATATTATAAGAGTATGCTTAGGAAATTTAAGACCATAATTAGGCATGCCTTCAACTCCTTTTTATGTATTGGGTACAATCATAAGAACCAATTAAGTCTAACATTTTTAATTCCTTAGAGAGAGAAAGATGAGAGAGAATTTAAACATAAAGGATATTGTGATTTGTTTGGTTAAAAAAATAACACTAATCTATATTAATAATAGGCATAGCAATTAAAACAAACTAGGACAAAAAATAAATCATATTTTAAAGTATGAAGGGTTTGAGAATGCTTACTATAGGTTCCCAAGTATAAGTACTTGTTTCCAAAAACCCTCCCAATTCTAGCCTCCCACCTTCCATTATGATGATGCCTACAAGATTTGAAACAAAACAATTAGTTAACATAAATATTTGTTATATTTTAAAACATTTATTTAGTCTGACTATCTTGTTTGAATGTGAAACATGATAAATCAAACTGATAAAATGAATTTAAATGAGATTGACAAAATCATAAATTTATTATTTAGATAAGATCTTCAAAATCATAAATTTATTATAGATTTTTTTACCGAGATCCAAAATTAAATATTAAAACATAAAGCAATTCAAATAAGCGATAATTTAAAATGTAACAATCGCATTTGGCTAATCTTTTCTTATCTTCTTTTGATAAAAGGACTTTTGTAGTAATTGAAATTAATTGAAGGACCTCATTACAAGCATCCTTCTTATGGTCAAGTTCCTATTTAAAATGTGAACATAATTACCAACTTTACCATTTCATCATTTACTCATTTCATTTATTGCATTAAGATTGACTTAAAATAAACATTGAATGTAATCGAAGAGAGATAATATTACTAACCTTGCCACACCACGATATTTAGAAACACCCCTAGAAAATCCACTACTTTTTCTCCGCAAAGAAGCTAAATACTCTTCATTCGAAAATTTTCCCATCTCTTCGATTTCCTTGACATAGGCGTCTATCTGTCAACCAACCAAAATCAATTGAGTAAAATGTCAAAAAAAACAATATGAAAACTAACCAACCACAACTATTATTAATGTTCAAAATTAATTAAAGTGCCAAACTTTGTCAAAACTTGATATCTACTATCTACTTTTTTTTTAATTTTCATTAATTTGAAAAAAGAAGAAAAAATCAATATAATGTAAACCCGGAAAGTAAATCAGGTTAAAATTAGAAATTGCAAATTTGAATGGGGTACCTTAAAATTGAGGGAAGTTCCAGGTCCCCAATATTTAAGGGCAGCAAGATCATAAGTCCTAGCAGCAGCTTCTTCATTATCATAAGCCCCTACCCAATTAATTCATAATCAGTCAAAGATTGTTTCATAATTAAATCACACAAAGAAAATGCATTGAAAAAGTGTGTTTTATGTGCATATTCCCAGCACTTCACCCAAATATTGTGATTGCAAAATCTAATATTATTTATATTATATTAATTACTTATAAATATATAAATTCTAGTCAATTATTCCCCTGGGAAGTTGGTTCTTATCATAAAATTCTTTAAATATATTTTACTAAATCAACTTTCTTATAAGAACTTTGTAAATAGAATCTTTTCATTTTTTTCCCATTTTTTTTTTAAATCAAAATGACTTTTAATATAAACAAATTAACTATAGAAAATGCTAAGTCTCAAAATAATGAAAAGATTAAGTAAATCTGGACTTAGATAGACATGCATATTCTTTAAACTAATTACATAAATATTTATTAAACTTATATTAATTAAATTTGTAGTAATAAAATCTTAAATCTACCCATTTAGTATTTAGTTCTTAAATCATAACAAATAAAATGAAAGTAGTATAAAATATACAAATTAATGAAAAATGAAAGCAGATGAACCGGATTAATTAGAAAAGAACAGGTCTTTAAATGTGTACCTAAATAAACTGAAGACAGTCGACAAAACAGCCATTCACGAACGATCAAACACCACCATAGAGATTTGCAAAGACACAAACAAAAAATTAAAACAAATTAAGTGCGTTTATCAAAGCAACTTAAGCTTAATTAAATAGTAATTAATCAAAGTCTGTAGATCTAGAAATCTTAGAGAGAGAAAGTACTTACTCTGCCTTCCTTTCTTGTTCTGAATACTGTTCCACGAAGTTTTATCCCACAAATGAGCTTCAAACCTTCCTGTCCATCTATGCCTTCAAAAATTATAAATCATGAAAACAGTTCATTAACCCAAATCTCATTTACAGATGTGCATGCATGTCTAAATTTCAATCAACTTTGAATCAAAACATTGGTACGAGATTAATGATCATTAGTTAATTACCTAGTTACACCTCTGTAAATGGAGCTTCTTCTTCCAGGTGATTTAATTGGGATTGGGTTACCAACATTGTTCGAGCATTTCTTCGGCGGCTGTTTGGGGGTTTTCTTCACTCTAGCTCTCTTCATCGGAAGTTTAATCGAATCCGATTCAATGCATGATGAAGAAGATGAGCTCGATGAAGAAGAAGGCAGCAGTGGCAACAAAACCCTCTTCATCTGACTGTCAATAGCACAATTGAAATTATGAAAATGTGGGTATGATTTCTAATAAAAGGAATGGGATTTCAAAATCTTGATTCGGGTAGGTTTAGACTAATAAGAACATTATAGTTGTTTTTTGGTCACCTAAAGTGGTTTACCAAAACAAAAAACCATTGAAGAAGAAGGAAACTGAGAAAGAGGGGAAGGAGGTTTGGATTCTATAAATTTTAACTCTGAAATCAAAGGTATAAAAACAGGTGGGAAGAGAGAGAAAATGAACTAGGGTTAAAGAAAGCTAACTAGGGTTAATTGAGCATCGAACACTTGGCTTGGGGTGCAGCCATGCTACCAATAAGACTCGTCTCTGCATACATTTTTTGTGCAAAGAAAGAAAGTGAGATACAGAAATTGATTCTTCAAAGTTGAAACCATACACGTTTCATCATTTTCTGAGGTCCCTATACACGTAGTGAAAAACTTACAAACTTTTATGAGAAAAAAATATAAAAGGAAGACTGAATAGTCTGTAAATTACTGTAACTTTTGTTTGGTTGTTATTCAAATTCAATTTTTTAATCACTATCATAATACTTTTTTGGAAATTAGTTAAAGAAAACAATTTTTTATATAATTTTATTTATATTTGTTTGAAATTTTTAACTTAAAATATGCAAAAAGTTATAAAGACAAAATTAATTGTGCTGTAAAAAAGTTTTAAAATATATTTATTTTCTTACTTTTTGGTATATTTTATTTATTCTCAATCACTATTAAAGTTATTTTATAAAATGGTCAAAATAAAAAAATAATATAATATTTTTACAATTAATATAAAAACTTTAAGTTGAACTTTTTTAAAAGTGAATATGCAAGAAGTTATAAGAAAAAATTATTTATGATTTGAAAATTTTGTATATCAAATGATTTTTTTTTTCACTTTTATTAAATTTAAATAAGAAAATAATTAATAAATTTTTCTAAAGTATAAGGATAGATTATTAAAATGTTTTTTTGAATAATCTTTTCACTATAAAGTTTATTTGATTGTCATTTAGATGAAATCTTTTTAATCATTTTCATAATATTTTTGAAAATAATTTTAAAAAAATGTATTTATAAAAGAAGTGTAATTAAACTTTTTCTTAATAGAATATGTTTAATTAATTTTTGATTTTTTAATATTTTATTAGTTTTATCACTATTACAGTTATTTTTTAAAATAGTCAAAATAAAAATTTAAAATATTTTTTACAATTAATATAAAAAATGTAGTTAAACTTTAAAAAAAATCATATAAAAAATTATCAGTTATAATTTGGAAATAGAACCAAAGATTTATCTAGACTTTTAGTATGTATAATTCAACTAATTTGTTTTAAAAAATATGTGGAATAAGAGATTGAATCTTAATTTTAAAACTATTAATAACATTTGTTCGCATAACTTGGTTTTTGACTTACCAAACTTGAAGTTTTTAAAGGACAAAGTTTGCCCTGCTTGCCAGCTAGGCAAGCAGAGTAAATCATCGTTCAAAAGTAAAGAGAAATCTCAATCCAACCGGTAATTGGAACTTTTACACATGGATATGTTTGGTTCAATTCCTGTAAAGAGCTTGGGAGGAATGAGATTTACCCTAGTCATTATTGATGATTTTTCACGCTTTACATGGGTTGTATTTTTGTCTTCTAAGGATCAGGCTGCTGAGAATTTGATTAAACTCCTTAGAAGAATTCAAAACCAAAAATCTTTAAACATTGCTCGAATTAGAAGTGATTGGGGAACCGAATTCACCAACAGACGCCTAACTTCATATCTCGAGGAATTTGGTATTAGACACGAGTTGTCTAGTGCGAGAACTCCACAACAAAATGGTATTGCTGAGAGAAGAGTCAGGACACTGAAGGAAGCAGCGAGAGCGATGCTTGCCGACTCAGGTGTTCCTTAGAAGTTTTGGACAGAAGCCATAAACACAGCTTGCTACACACAAAATCGGTCAATAATTAACAAACGTTTTAATAAAACACCTTATGAACTGTTTTATGGAAGAATTCCTACAGTTTATTACTTTAAAGTATTCAGATGCAAGTGTTTTATTCATAACAGTGGGAAATAATATTTGACCGCTTTTTGATGCTAAAGAAGATGCTGGAATCATTCTAGGTTACTCATCAGTTAGTAAAGCTTTCAGAGTGTACAACAATCGTACACAAACTGTTGAGGAATCATTTCGTGTTGTTTGTGATGAATTTGTTGAAAACAATCATATTGATCCCATCGACCTTGCTAACAGATTAGAAGCGGCAAGTCTTGAATCTGATAGTGAGGATGAAACTCCTATTCAAAGGGATTATCACTCTGATCAAGTGGCTGATCCGGTTGAGAATCAACCATACGTCCAAACTCCAGTTCAATAGGTTGTTGAAAGTTCGGACGTCGCGGGGCCATGTGTTCAGACATCTAATCCTTTAGGAACAAACTTCATATGGAACAAAAATCATCCACCATAATTGATTATTGATAATCATAATTCTCCTCGTAGGACAAGACGTCAATTGCTGGATGAGATGGCTAATTCTGCCTTTATTTCTCAAATTGAGCTCAAGAAAATTGGTGTTGTGCTTGATCTAGATTGGATCAATGCCATGCAAGAGGAGTTAAACCAATTTGTGAGAAATAAAGTGTGGCATTTAACTCCAAGGTCTACTGATCAATCGGTTATTGGAACTAGATGGGTCTTTCGAAACAAGCCTAGTGAAGATGGCTTAGTCGTAAGAAACAAAGTCTGGTTGGTTGCTCAAGAGTATAGACAGGAGGAAGGAATTGACTTTGATGAGTCATTTACACATGTGGTCAGACTTGAAGCAATCAGAATCTTCCTAGCTTATGCATCTTTTAAGAATTGCAAAGTTTTTCAAATGGATGTGAAAAGTGCATTTTTAAATGGTAAACTAAATGAAGATGTTTATGTTGAACAACCTCCTGGTTTTTTAGATCACACTTTACCAAATCATATTTTAAAACTTGACAAAGCTTTATACGGTTTGAAACAAGCTCCAAGAGCTTGGTATGACACTTTGACTAAGTTTCTATTTGATCATGATTTCGTTATTGGGTCAGTAGACAAAACATTGTTTAGATTTGCTAAAGATTCTCATATTCTGCTTGTTCAAGTATATATGTTGATGATATCATTTTTGGATCAACTAACCCCAAATTGTGTGTGAAATTTGTCAAGTTGATGCAAGACAAATTTGAGATGAGCATGATGGGAGAATTAACATTCTTCCTTGGTCTTCAAGTTCATCAACTTAAAATAGGGACCATCAACAACCAAGCCAAATATACTAAGGAATTAATAAAGAAGTTTGGAATGGAGAGTTGCTCTACTGCTGCCACTCCAATGAGTCCCTCTAGCAAGCTGAACAAAGATGAAGGTGGACAAATCACTGACATCACTGCATATAGAGGGTTTATCGGCTCTCTATTCTATCTTACTACTAGCCGACCCGACATTCAGTTTGTTGCCGGTGTCTGTGGAAGATTTCAAGCTAATCCTAAACTTTCTCATCTCACTACTGCTAAACGTATTTTGAAATATCTAAAGGGGACTCAAAATGTGAGACTGTGGTATCCGAAGGATTCTAGTTTCAATTTAACAAGTTACTTAGATGCAGATTATGCAGGTTGCAAGATTAATCAAAAAAGCACTAGTGGAACTTGCCAGTTTCTTGGTGATCGTTTGATCTCTTAGTTTAGCAAGAAGTAGACGTCAGTCGCCACATCTATAGTTGATGTTGAGTATCTTGCAGCAGGAAGTTATTGTTCTCAGGTTTTATGGATTCAACATCAGCTAAGGGACTATGGAATTGAAGCAAAAGAATCTCCGATTTTCTGCGACTACACAAGTGCAATTGCAATCACCTATAATCCAGTTTTGCACTCTCGGACAAAGCACATCGAAATCCGATATCATTTCATCCAAGAGCATGTCAATCAGAAGCACATTCGCCTTGAATATGTTCCAACAGATCAACAAACGGCAGACATCTTCACGAAGCCACTACTCGAGACTAAGTTTTCTCACTTTAGAAATATTTTAGGGCTTGATGATCTTGATTGAATTTTTATCTGAGGGGGAACATGTTGTTCAAATGTAATTGGACAGACGAGTAGATAGAGGTCTCAATATGTTCAATAGATCAGAAGTCTAAGGAGAATATCTACTTAGACACATATTTGCTTAAGTAGTCTATGCTTCCATTTGGATAAAAGTCTTGGTTTATAACCTGCGCGGTTAGACGTAAAAGTCTATTAGACGTTTAGACGTCTTTCAGACTAGCGTGGTTAGACGCTGACGTCTACCTAGACACACATCCAGCATGTGATGTAGATGCATAATTAGACGTCTAAAGTTTAATAGAATTTTGGTCGTCTATAAGACAAGCGTGATTAGATGCATGTATCTAATAGACTCATGCGTCTAATAGACGTTTATCCAGATTAGAGGCATAAAGTGTGAAAGTAAGTTAAACGTCTAATTATGTGTGTACTTAGACTGCTCATCTTCAGACTAGTTGGGACAGTTGTTCACTACTATGGTAGTTGTCTATGTACTATTCCCACCAAAATTAAATAGTCACTTCTTCAAAGACGTGAAGACACGTGTCTCTCAATGTTAAAAGAATGACTAAAAGTTCTGATGACTTTCATCTGCACGCATGATATTAATGACAATTTTGATGATTATGGTCTTAAATGTTGCTTATCGTAAATGATGCGTCCCTTGGGAACATATATCCTTTAATCTTTGACGGTTCATATAATCATTGCATTAATGGTTATACGTCAGCATTCATTTATAAAAGAAACGGTCATGTTCAAAGGGTTGAGTATCTTCTTTCTGTAAATCATTATTTCTCTTTCTAAGAGTTCTTCGTGTGCCTCTTAATATTCTTCAAGAAACCCTCACATTTTCATTTTGAAATGGGTTATATTGTGCCATCCACACTTCTAATCGACTTTAACTCTGTGTCAATGAAGGAAATTCCTCAAATGGAAGCTATGTTCGAATCACTCAAAGCTTCAGGTCTTGATAATTTTGTCAAGGCTCTCGTCATCATTCACGAACCTGAGGTTCGTGAACTATTCAAAAATGATGGGCTATACAATGGCAGAATCGTCAAAGCAAAGATCTTCAATGATTTTGCCTATTTCACTAAAAATGTCATTCGCATGTTTCTTCAACCTTCCGACCGAGGGGTTATCTGAGTTCCCAACGTCTTCAGAAGAAGTCATGTCTGAGATGGGACTTGTCTTCTCTGACACACTTCGTGATAGGACTCTAGTTCTTGTCAACAACTCCGAACTATAGTCCTCCCTGAAAGTTGAGTTTTTTTACTCAACGACATCATTTCCCGATCCCTTTTGACCAAGGGATGTTCTAACTCTTACTCGAAGATAGTATTCGAGATGATGATTGCTATCAATAAGGGGACAGCAATCAACGGGTCGAGGGTCATTTTCCGCAACCTGGTGGGGATGTTTGAAAGGAGGTCCCCTGGATATGCTGCTCCTCTCATCATGTTCCTTCCTTCTCTCATTTCTAGAGTCTAAGGACCTGGGATCCTCATCAAATCATCAAGGGTCTTGAACTATCAAAAGGTTCTTGACTACATTATCCAAGCCAGGAGGCTCAAGTTCAAGAAAAGAAATCGGGAGATCTTTCTGGCCGAAAGAGAGTAGTAGGAATCTTCCCTCTCGATGATGTTAAAAAGGGGGAAAATGAAAGATATGGCCTTAGACTTAAGGGGAAAGAAAATCCTTTGCTGTTTTTGAAAAGTTTCATCTTTTGTTGTTTTTGAAAATTTTAGTTTATCGATCATGCTATGTATCTCCTAATATTTTGAACATATGAATACATGATATTTTGCTCATATCGTTGTTATGACTCGTTGATTATACATATAATTGTTTTTAATCAGTTAACTAAGTTTTAACATCATCAAAAAGGGGGAAATTATTGGGTCAAATATAATTTGATTAACGTTATTTTGATGATGTATAAGTAAACTTAACTATGATTAATAGTTGAATAAACGAAGCTAAATCGTTTAATTGTTTCTATGCAGGTGCATCAGATCTAGTGAACTTAGACGTGGTCTAAGTAGGCTAATTAAACGTGTTACGTAGTTAGACGTATCAGTCTAACAGATACATAGTTTAGTTTAATAGATACGTAATTAGACGTGTCAGTCTAACAGATACATAGTTAGACGTGATAGTCTAATAGATACGTAGTTAGACGTGTCAGTCTAACAGATACGTAGTTAGACGTGTCAATTTAACAGATACGTAGTTAGACGTGTCAGTCTAACAAATACGTAGTTAGACGTGTCAGTCTAATAGATACGTAGTTAGACGTATCAGTCTAACAAATACGTAGTTAGACGTGCTAGTCTAACAGATACGTAGTTAGACGTGTCAGTCAAACAGATACGTAGTTAGACGTGTCATTCTAACAGATACATAGTTAGACGTGTCAGTCTAATAGATACGTAGTTAGACGTGTCAGTCTAACAAATACGTAGTTATACGTGCTAGTCTAACAGATATGTAGTTAGATGTGTCAGTCTAACAGATACGTAGTTAGACGTGCTAGTCTAACAGATACATAGTTAGACGTGCCAGTTAACAGATACGTAGTTAGACGTGCTAGTCTAACAGATACGTAGTTAGATGTGCCAGTCTAACAGATAAGTAGTTAGACGTGTCAATCTAACAAATACGTAGTTAGACATTCTAGTCTAACAGATACGTAGTTAGACGTGTCAGTTTAAAAGATACATAGTTAGACGTGTCATTCTAATAGATACGTAGTTAGACGTGTCAGTCTAACAGATATGTAGTTAAACGTGTCAGTCTAACAGATACGTAGTTAGACGTGCTAGTCTAACAGATATGTAGTTAGACGTTGGCGTCTAACTCTTTCAGATTAGTCTAAAGTGATATGTAGTTAGACGATGCAGTTTAACTCCATTAGATGTGGTAGTCTAATGGGATGCAAAGTTAGACATTGTAGTCTAACTCCATTAGACGTGATAGTCTAATGGAACCCGCTGTTAGACGTTGGCATCTAACTCCCTTAGACTTGGCAGTTTAATGGAGCACGTATAATGCCTCGCTTCAGCAGCCGTTTGAAGTTAGCATACGTCTACCCACGATCAACTAGCTGTATGTTACTTCTGCTCCACTTTCTCTTGTAGACCAGTATGCCAGCTATTTGCATCCAATGAATGAACGCCACGTACGCAAATATGCCTCCCACTACTTGCTCAGTACAGATGAATTGCAAAAGGATATCCGGAGCACTACCGTTTAGTACGACCACATTCCAAGAGCACGGAGTCTATTGTATTAGGTCCTTTAGGCGGCCATCCTATGGGCGCGTGCCACGTGTCCATGAAGAAGATTCGACCGTTGGTGTCCCTCTTCTACAAATAGATGCTCAAGGACAATGGACGAATCTCTCGGTCTACCAGTTATTGAATTGAACTCTTCTTGCTCATTTTCTCTTGCACTTACTGATTGTACATCATTTTCAAGTTCAAGAGAAAGAATCAAAAACACTATCTAGCTGAGAGATATTATTGATCATATTGTAAGTTGAACAGAGTGTGTTCTGTTCAACAGAGTGTTAGCTATTTAGTGAGTTGTATTTAATTCAAAAAAGTTTAGTGAAATCCTTCTAGTTGTTGAAAGAAGGGGTGACGTAGGAGAGTTAACTTCAAACATCCATCAACAACTTGTTGTGTTCTTTACCTTCTGTCTTTCATTATTAATTGGTTCAAAGCTTCAAACTCAAACAAACAGTTCCGCATTTAAAACCGTTTCAAGAGTTTATGAAGGTTTGTGAAGAATAGAAAGTGATATTAATTCATAACAGGATTTCTATCAATCCGTTTATCCGAAGTTATTATCAATAGTCAAACCGCGTCTCTATTGATTACACCGATCCTATCATATTTGATGTATAGATAGAAGGGGTTTAATAATTAAATAAATATAAAAATTAATGATAAAAAATAATATATTATATAAATATTTAATATATATATATAAGAGATTTAACAGTTATATATATATAAATTAATTACTGGTTAAAGATAATATATATTAAGGTCATTTATATTCTATGTCGGAAAGTTTGAGAACGATTTGTTTTAAAAATTAATTTAAAGAATAAAAGTAAGCAATTAAAATAATTAGAGGGCTAACCAGATAATTTGTTTTTTTATTTATGATTCATAGAATTTTAAATATATTTTTTAATTCTTAATTAATTTAATGATTAAAATATTTTTATTTTATAGTATTAAGGTTCAAATTTTATTTTATATATATATATATATATATATATATATATATATATATATATATATATATATATATATATATATATATATATATAATAGTTTGGTATTAAAAATAATATTGTATAAAATAAATTTAAAATTAGAAGGTAATTAATATTTGAATAAATGATTATTTTATAAATTATTTATAATAATAATAATAATAATGTTTATTTATATGTAATAATAATTACATATATAATAGTGTTTAATGAGAGAACATGGGTCACGCTCTCTCATCATTCTAACATTATTGCTAAGTTTAACAGCATAAATCAGCATAAATCGGGACAGATGGAATTTGAAATGAGTGGGCTTCAAAAATATTTTGAGTGAGTTTTGAAATGGGCTTTCAAAATAAAGGAGAAAATGAAGTAAATATTTCATTAAATAATCAATTAAATTGAAAAGATTAAAAATTAAAATGTAATTTCACTTTGTTTTTTTTTTTTTTATACTCTGAACCAGATTATCTATGGTGATGACATTTATAGTTATCATTGCCGATGAGTTATCAATCAAATTAGTTTTGACGAAAATTGAATTGATTTGATGTGTTAAACAAATGTCAATCAAACTAACTTTGACAAAAATACTTCATATGCTTCACGTCAATCATAGTTAATAAATTAATGTGAATGTTATAAATGTGGAATAATTTATTAAATTTATATCATATATTATAGTTTTGAAACTTGGTCTAATTGACAAATTCGTTGAACTGATTTAAAATCGGGCTAAATTGATTGGAAATACAATTAATCTAGTTAAACTTGACGAAAATTTGGTAATCTGGGTTAATCCATTGAGTTTATTCTATTTTTAAAAAAAATCACATTTTTTTCGCATTTATCACTTTTTCAATTTCCCCTCCTTTTTTTTTGTTCCTATTAGGTTTACTTATTTCTAGTTTACGTGGGTAGATTACTAATTTTTAATTATAGACATTGCGAATGACAAACTATTTCATTCATCTCAAGTTTCATCTCCTACCTAAACCAACTGATTTTGTTTTTATCAGACTAAAAAAATGATTTAAGGTGGTATTGTAAGTCATAACTTAAACTTAGTTTTTTTTCCAAATAAAAGCATAATTATCCAAAAAATCGGAGGTTGTAATTTAATTTGAAGCATTGTCCTTGGCATAATCCAGTTAAGTCTCTTTTATTTTAATTTATTTTAAGTTATTGTCATCATTTTTTTTTTATTAAAATTTGACTTATTTTATTAGTATATGATACTCAATAGTTGAACCAGTTGACCCACCAGTTAAACTAGTAAATCAGTCATTTCACCGAATTGATGACTAGGTAGGATTTCAAAATTACGCCTTATATGCACTTATTTTTTTAAGTGGTTAGACACGTTATACACTCTATAGTCTATACTCTCAAAATAGTTGGTATTTATGTCATCTAGAAGTTTTATTTAAAATACTATATTTAATTAATTATTTTAATATGTTTATTTAATTTATAAAATATCAAATTATAACAAATATATATATTATTTAAAATTATAATCAATATATATTGATAAAATTACAAATTAAAATATAAATATCAAATGATTTGCATACAAATGTCCTAAAAAAGCAATAATTTATTAGTACCGTCTCTTTATATCATAAGGTTAGATTTGGATTAACTCCTCCAAATAATTGTCTACCAAATTAAACGATCACGGACGTTAAACATTTTTTCCTCACAATCTCTATCGAAATCCCGATGAACCTGATCACGCTTGCCTTAGCCGAATTTTGCTCGCTCACCC
This sequence comes from Impatiens glandulifera, assembly GCF_907164915.1. Lineage (NCBI taxonomy): Eukaryota > Viridiplantae > Streptophyta > Magnoliopsida > Ericales > Balsaminaceae > Impatiens > Impatiens glandulifera. The sequence goes on along the minus strand of NC_061862.1, from coordinate 126,886,382 downwards.
TAGTTGAACCCTGCTCACTTACCCTAGTTGAACCATGTTTGTTTTTTCTTTTCGCCGAGACAATCTTAGATTAGCTTAAAACGACATACTTAATATAAACGATTGTGTAGAAATGAAAGTGATATAAAGAACAAGTTATTTAGTATTTTAGAGTTGAATGAGAGAAAGAAATGAAAAAATGATGACAAAGTACCACTCTTCAATTTAAAAAAAAAATCATAAAATGACAATTAAAATATTCAAAACCTTATATTAGTGAGGCATACATATTCTAACCAAATGAGACGCTGACATGACCTAACAACTTGTTCAAAAAAATAGGACTTATTTGCTAATTTGCATAACATATGTCTTCATCTAGATGTTTTTTTCAGTTTTCAAGGGACTCCTCTCCATTAATAGGATCAGAAACATTTGACTTTAGATTTTTGTTTGTATCAAGAGTCATCCCACCAAAATTTAGATGACCTCCAACATCGAACAGTATGCACTCTTTCTAGATCTAATCGATCAAAGGTCTGGACGTCGTAAGCTCAAAGTTTCAGTTTCCTCATTTAACTAACATATGTTTAGCAAGTATGATGTTCGCCTACTCGTGCTTGTCATTCTTTCAAAAATGTTTTGAGAATTCGGTCATCGGACTTCACGTTTGGAGTTTCTTCAATTGAAGTAGGTGTACCAATATATTTTTTTAGCTGTGATATATGGATGACATTGTGAATTCGAGCATTAAATGGTAACTCTAGGCGGTAGGCGACTTCAAAGAACTTCGCAAGTACTTAGTATGGCCAAAAAATATGGTTTGCAACTTGTGATGGGGTTCCCTGAATCAACAATTGACGGTAAGGTTTCAGTTTGACTAAGACCTAGTATCAATTTAAAATGAAGCTTCAATGCGATGTTAATCGTTGTTGCTTCATTTGACTTTGCGCTTTAAGCAAGGCTTTGTTTTGAGGTTTTTAAGAACTTAAAGGGAGAAAAAAATAATGATGGTTGATGATTTTAAGTTAATGATTATTTTTTATAAAAAAATTTAAAAGTTATTATTGATATATAAATAAAATAAAAAATAATAATTTAAAATAGTGGGTATTTTAGTGTTTTGGTTAATGAAATGAGTGATGTGATTGTTGAGAATTAATTGATTGAAAAATTGATTTTGTTTGGGTTATTTAAAAAACTCAAAGAGAACAAGGTCCAAGTCAAATTTTCAGTAATTAAAGGGGTTGTCTCATCATCAAGAATGTACTATTAACTTCTTCAACTCTCGAATCTTTTATCATTCACCGGAAGAGCATAAGCATAACTTCAAATGAAGTGAATTGTGTAGCAGAATGATATTTCGTATTATATCACCATTCTCTCAAAGACAACCAACGATATCATTCATGGGGTGTTTATTGGCCATAAATCTCAAATATGTATGAATGCACTGATTTACTACCTTAGTTTGGTCCTCTAAGAGTGAGTGGTGGAGAGAGCTGGTGAAAAGATAGTCTTTTCCGACTATATTGCTGACGACGTACAAAATTTATTGGTATATTATTTCTATACCGACAACTTCGACAAAACTGTCAAAAATATTATTCTCATATCGACATCTTCGACAAAACTGTCCGTATAATGTAAGGCGCGAAAATAATGGAAAAAACGGACAGTTTTGGCACAAAACTTTAAGTATTTCTTTTTTATAATTTTTCTCGCGCGTCTCTAACTCAGTTTCACGTCGGACGATTTGTCTTCTCTGCTATCTCCATTGGTCATCGGCGATATCATTTCCAAACGTGAACTCGAGATTCAGGTAACAAGGAGGCAAGTTTCCTGTATGTTTTTTCTATAGAGATAAGCTATGGAGTAGTATACAGGAAATACCTGAATTCCTTGAATAATTAATAACTGGAGAGATAGGGCTATTTATAGCCTTACAAAAGCAAGAAATTAGGAATACTACTAACTAACCCATTACTAACACTATACTAATACTAACTTAGTGGTGTTACTTACCAAAGCAAGAAAATAGGAATCACTACTAACACTAACTTAGTGGTGTTTACATAAAAAAACTAATTAAATATAACTAATTCTAAAAAGAATATACTATATAAAAATGACTAACACTAACCACTTCAACATTTCCTCCCTTAAACTGAAAATAGAATTCAGTTTAGAACTGATGCAGAACACATGCCAAGCAAACCTCTGAGCCTCATAAACACGTTCAGTTTCAGTGGTTTTGTCATTATATCAGCAACTTGATTTTGACTTGAACAATGAACTAATTTAACAACTCCTTCTTTAGTAAGATCGCGAAAAAAGTGAAACTTGACATCAATGTGTGCTTTCTACGACTATGTAAAACTGAATTCTTAGATAGAGCAATACTTAAACTGTTATCACAGAATATAATTGTACACTTATCTAATTGATAAAGATACTCTAGAATTCTTTGTAACCAGATTTCCTGAGTTGCTGCTGAACTGCTGCAATAAATTCTGCTTCAGTTGTGGACAATGTAAATTGCTTGTTTCTTTGATAGTCAAGACACAACACCAGAACCCAGCTGAAAAACATATCCTGATGTACTCTTACGATCATCCAAATCACCGGCATAGTCATTGTCTATGTAGCTTTTAAGTTTTACATCTCCCCCATTCTTGTAGAGAATACCATAATCATGTGTCCCTTTCAAATATCGTAATACTTTTTTTTTCTGCATTGTGATGAAGTTCTGTAGGACAATCCATATATCGAGTAAGTTGACTTACAACAAACATAATATCAAGCTGTGTTGCTGTAAGATACATGAGACTGTCAATCAACTGTTTGTACTAACTGTTATCAACCTTATTTCCAATCCCATCTTTAGTAAGATGAGAACCAGGAACAATTGGATTATGACCTGCATTGCAATTAGCCATTCTAAATTTTTCCAGTATCTCTTCTATATACTTTTTCTAACATAAGAAAATGCCTTTTTCTTCTGCATCACTTCTATCCCAAGAAAGTATTTTATCTGCCAAAGGTCTGTCATGTTGAATTCTTGCATTATCGAACTCTTAAATTTGGTAAACATCACTTCATCATTACCAGTGAATATAAGATCATCAACATAAATATAGACGATAAGAATTTTACCTTCGCCTCCCATCTAGACAAAAAATGTGTGTTCATAAGGACGTCGCAGAAAACCTTCCCTACTAAAATAGGCTTCTATGCGATTGTACCAGGCTCGTGGAGCTTGCTTGAGTCCATATAGAGCTTTCTTCAACTTGTAGACTTTATCTTTTTATCCTTTTACCACATATCTAGATGGTTGTGCTACAAAAACTTCTTCATTGAGCTCTCCATGTAGAAAAACTGATTTAACATCAAGCTGAAAAATGTTCCACTCCTTTTGTGCTGCAAGAGAGATCACCATACGAACTGTCTCCAAACGTGCCACATGAGCAAATACTTCTTCATAATCCACTCCATGCTTTTGGGTGTACCCCTTTTCTACCAAACGAGCTTTGAGCTTCTCCACTTCTCTATGTTTATTTAACCTTTTTTTGTACACCCATTTTACTCCCACCTTCTTTGCATGAGCTGGTAAAACAGTCAACTCCCAAGTATTATTTTATTCAATAACAGAAATCTCAGCATCCATTGCAGCTCTCCATGGTGCACTCTTTACAGCATCTTCAAAGTGCACAGGATCAGTTGAGGTTGTCATCATTGCAAAGAACACAACATCATCATCTTGTTCTTTATCTGAAAGACCTTCTCCACTAATGTAATCTCCCATCCACATTGGTTGTCTTATTTCTCTAATTTGAGCAATTGGTGAAAGAGAACTTTCACTAGATCTTGAAGCATGACTTGATGGTGAAGCATCTTCAGTAGTTTTTTTCCATATTTTCAACTTGCACAATTGCTTCATATGTTGCAGCAGTTGAGTCTTCTTCTTCCCATTCTAAATCGATAAGTGCGGCTTCTCATGTTTCTTATCCCACTGTCAGCTTTCATCCTCTTCAAACACCACATCACGACTTACTATAATCTTTTGAGATAAAGGTTCATACAGTCGATATGTTTTAGATTCTTCACTAACTCCAAGTAGAAAACATTTGATACTCTTGTCATCCAACTTGATACGCTTGCTGTCAGGAACATGAGCATTAGAAATGCATCCAAACACTCGAAAGTGAGAAACTGATGGCTTAACACCACTCCAAACTTCTTCTGGTGTCTTATTCTTTACGGCACGCGTTGGAGTTCTATTCTGGACATGAATTTCCAAATTCACAGCTTCTGCCCAAAACTTCTTTGGAATATGCTTCTCAACAAGTAGTCTACGAACCATATTCATTAGAGTTCGATTCTTCCTCTCTGTAACTCCATTTTGTTGTGGAGTATACGAAGTTGTCAGTTGTCTTTTTATACCATTGTTGCTTTTTCCACTGTTGAACATAGGCTTGATAGGTCCATATATGTCAGCATGCACCAGTTAAAAAACTTGAGTAGCTCTCCATGTAGTCTCATGTGGGAAAGGAAGTATATGTTGCTTGCCTTGTAAACACACTTCACATACTTTAGACATGACTCCAAGTGAAGGTAAGCCATTTATCATTTCCTTTTGCTGAAGAAGTCTTAGTCCTTTGTGATTCAAGTGACCATATCGACGATGCCACAATTGAACCACATCTTCAACAACAGAGAAACACATCTCCTCTTTCTTCTTTATATTTGTAAAGAGCTTGAATATTCGATTTGAAGACATTATAATTTCTGCAACAAGTCCCTTATGAGAATGATAAAGTGTACACTTCCCTTGTTTAATGACAATTTCTAAACCCTTATCAGCTAGCTGCCCAATGCTTAGTAGATTGTTTGTTAAATCTGGAACATAGAACACACTAGTGATGGCCTGAGTAATTCTATTCACAATCATCACAACAGTTTCTTTTCCCCTCATTTTCACTCTTGAGTTGTTGCTTAGTTTTACTGTTTCTCTAAAACTTTCATCAAAAGCTGAAAACGACTCTTTCTTGCCACTCATATGGTTTCTGCAGCCTGAATCAAGGTACCACATACATATTTCATCTTGATTTGTCTTTCCTTCATCTGTATAAGACATCAGAAACATTTCTTTTTCTGTTTCCACATAGTGTGCCCTCTCTTGTGATTTTCCTGGACATTCATACTGAAAATGCCCAAGTTTATGACAGCCAAAATATTCAATACTTGACTTGTCATAGTTATGTCTCCCACTACTTCTACCTCTATCTCGAAAGCTACCATGTCTCCGTCCTCTTGAAGACTCCCCATATGTAACCTTCAAAACCTGCTCCTCATCAACATGTGCAGTCATTTGTTGCTCATGAACCAATAAATTGCTTTGCAGTTCATCAATTGAAACTCTACTGAGATCTTTTGACTTTTCAACTGAACAGACTACATATGCAAAGTTAGGGTTCATCGATCTTAGTATCTTTTCAACCACATCTTCATCACTTACTTTGCCTTAGTGTTGCCTCATCTTGTTGACAATGGTTAAGGTACGCAAAAAGTATGCATTCACAGACTCTCTTGTCTTCATCTGTAACACCTCAAAATCGTTTTTGAGACCTTGCAATTGTGATCGTTGAACACGATTCGTTCCTTGATGCTTCTTCTTCATGGAATCCCAAATACTTTTGGCTGATCTAGTATCTATAATAGTTTGAAGAACTGTTCTATCAATAGTTTGAAACAGATAGTTTTTTGCCTTCAATTCCTTCAGTTTCGGATCGTTGTATGCCTTCACTTTAGCTTCAACAGTTTTCTCTTCTGGTTCAGCTGGAATTCCTTCTTCTACAACTCCCCAATACTCTTTTGCTCTAAAAAAATTCTCCATCAACATGGACCAATGATCATAGAACTCATCAAACTTTGGAATTGATGGTTGAACAAAACTATTTTCTGTTGTCATTCTTCACTCAAATCACTCACAAAGTTCAGTTTAGCTGGCTCTGATACAAAATCTAGAGACAATAGTATATAGGTAATGCCTGAATTCCTTGAATAATTAATAACTGAAAAGATAGGGTTATTTATAGTCTTACAAAAGCAAAAATTAGGAACACTATTAACTAACCCAATACTAATACTATACTAACACTAACTTAGTGGTGTTACTTACCAGAGCAAGAAAATAGGAACCACTACTAACACTAAGGGCTCAAATCTATTGTTTCAAATGATATGTTCTATTATATACCATCTTCAACAAAATTAATTATTTTAAAGAATAAGTCAAAAGTAATAAAGGGAGAAGAAAAAACTCACATATTTTGTGAAGGTGGTACAAAGTGAAACATATCATTTGGAACAACATATATCTGTAACACTAACTTAGTGGTGTTTACATATAAAAAAAAACTAATTAAATATAACTAATTCTAAAAAAATATACTAGATAAAAATGACTAACACTAGCCACTTAACATCTCCGTCCGTGGCGACTTAAGTTATGCCGTTACTACCTCGAGTATCATCATCATCATCATCCTTTTATCCCACTCTCTTATACTTATGTACGATCTTTCTGCATATATATTGATTTAGGTATTGTTGCATGATATTTTTTATGTTGATCGGTTGGTTTATGTCGTTAGAGGCAGGATTAGGGTTGTTCCTACACTATGCCTCTTGCTAAAGATGCACCATACATTGTTAGGGGTGACCTATTTCGTCAAGGCTAAACACAGCTGAACTTATTTCTATTGTTTCGAGTTCCACACAAGCATTTCTGAAGAGAGTGAGATCACCAGATTTGTTCAATCTGATATTCATTTCTTTGAAATCAGTATCAACAATCTCTCGATTACATCATACATGGCTTTCGATATGGATTCATTAACAGTATTGTTTCAAATCAGTTCATGGAGTGTTAAAGTACATGCTACTTTGGTTACTTAGGCCTTCTCTAACCCAGCACTAAACGCAAACCAAAAACACATTTTCTTCTTCAACCCAGCACTAAACGCAAACCAATAATACATTTTCTTCTCCAACCCAACACCAAATGCAATTCTATTATGAGTATTCCATCAAATTCTCTTTCATTCATACTCAAATTTGAGTTGACACCATTCCTCATACTCAAAAGTTTTTTATTTGTATAAATAAATCTTTATACATCAATTTAAAAAAGTTAATAAGTTATTGTAAAGTTATGGGGTTTAATTTGTAATGTTAGATAAATATATAGGTATTATTGAAAAAGTTAAAAAGATAATGTAAAAAAAATATTCTAATAATATTCTTTTGAGTTTGAGAATGAGTTTTTGAGTTGGAAATTAATTACTGTTTGATTGGACATTTTTTGGATTTTGAGTTTGAAAATGGATTTATGGGTTGGAGATGGTCTTACTCAATAAGCAAAGACCTTTATTGATACAAGCTAGTCAAATTCCATGCTTTTGTGATCTTCCATGCTTTTGTGATCTTAGGTTTCAGGATTAGGAAGAATGGTTCTAGTTTCTTTTTTTTCAGGATTAGGGAGAATGGTTCTAGTTTCTTTTTCCTGTTACTTAATTGATATCAGTATGCCTGGTCTTAATTATTGATCATTTAGCCTATGAGATTTCCTATGGTTAAGGTATTATTGATAGTTTTGTCTTTTATATTACATATTTCACGTTCAGGTGCATTAGGTTAATATTTTCAATCATTCTTACATTGTTAGTGAAAACGTGAATTACAAGTTGAATCATAAATTACAATGGTCTGTCATTAATAGTTTTTCTTGAATGTTAGTTATGTTTTGTGTCATATACAAGTTGAACCATAAATTACAATGGTCTGTTTAAGGTCCTTTTTATGTACAGGACAAAATGACAGCAGATTAAGAAGGCTACATTTTCTTTTTCTAGTTTCTTTCTTTCATAGAAAGGAACCTGTCTGTTGCGGATTTTCATAGTATTTTTCTTTAATTGAGGGACTAGAATAAGAACACATTACCCCAAGTTTGGACAATCATGATTAAATTTCCAGATTATATAATAAGTTTGATTCCCAACAAGAACCCTTTGAATAGGGGCCATGAATTGACATGTTTCTTATGTGATCCTAGTTTATTCCCTTAGGTAGCCTAGCACAACCCCGCTGTCATGATCCTTATTTAAATTAGAGCGTTCCTAATGAGAATCGAATATGAAACTTTTGAAAAAGATTGACATTTGATTTAGATGATTTCTTAGTATAAAAAGTTCTTTATTTATCATGTATGGTGTTGAAGAATCTATTATAATCATATCATTTTAGTAATTCTTACAAATAAATGCTTATAGTCTTAGATTAGTAAAACTTATGTTGACAACTAAAATAGTCTGCTTGAGGATTCTTTAGCAATCAATTTATCATTGCTAGCTAATTGAGTTGGAAGAGGAAATGATTTTGCCTTGTTTCAATTCGATTCATTATTTCATTGAGTTGAACTTGAACTTATAGTGGTGTAAATACTTACTTTCATCAAATCAAATCTTATTGGTGGTAGCTTTGTGGATTCCAAATCAAATTCATTGATAGATGTGTTAAATCCAGTAAGCATTAAGATTATTCCTTGTCGTTGATTTAATTATTTATATTTTGTGAGATTTTTCCTGAATATGTTAGTTTCTCAAATTCCATTGAATACAACTGAAGAATTTAAAGTTGCTGTATCAGCAGCCAAGAAAGCTTTTCCATTATGGAGGAACACGCCAGTTACTACTCGCCAACATATTATGCTCAAGCCTCAGTGAAAAAAGTTCATCTTGGAATGGACTTCGGCCTACCCGAGCCTTAACATAGAACCGTCCCGGTGTTCAAGATAGACATCAAAAACAGGTCAATCTCATTTGCTCATAGTTTTGACACATCATAATCTACAGATACATTATTGTTCTATATGCACTTGCTGTGAATTCTAAGAAGTTAGACCATTTTGTAATTACTTGAGTGTTGAATTTATCATGGTGTTTATAGCAAACAACTCTCAATAATATTATTTTTATGAAAGATATTTATGCTGGTAAGAGTGGAGGGAAATTTGACGAAATGACGCTCATAATAGGGGTAAATGAGCCGGTGATCAATGCATTAGTGACCATTTCATTTTTTTTTTACAAAATTGCCCCTGTCGCGACTCGCGAGACGCAACTGGATAGCATGTGAAAAGTCCACAAATCGCGAGACGCAACCCTGATAGACGCAAATATTTTCAAAAAAAAATTCAAAAAAATAAATAAATTTGCGTCTTGCGATTGCCGGTTGCGTCTTGCGAACCAGAGTTGCGTTGCGAACCGGGATTGCGTCTCGCGATTGTGAATTTTTCGCAGGACATCCGATTGCGTCTCGCAAAGGGACAATTTCGTCAAAAAAATATAAAGTGGTCACCACCGGCTCATTTTAGTCCCTGAGTCATTTCGTCAAATTTCCCAAAGTGGAAGAATACAATAAAGTTGATTATGTGCTACAAAAGGCTACAAAATGCATAATGCATTTCTTTTCCTTTTTTTCAGACAATTTCATACATGACAAAGCTTGTAGTTGGCATTGGCTCATTTGTTGTTGTTTACAAGGTAAATATAATAGCTCAATCTCTTTTAACCTTATTTGAAATTTGATGATATCTTGTTTGATTAATATAATTAAGTCATTTTCTCAATATACAATTTAGGTCAAGTGTTTGGAAACCGATGAAGCTGTTGTAATAAAGAAGTCATTGCAAGATAAAAGATACAAGAACTGAGTTTCTTCTCTATTACAGATAATGATGAGGTGTTCTTTAACCTGTTCTCGAATATGTAACTGAAATGGAACATCTTGGAGTTCAGAGAATTTGTGATAAGTTTGAGATGACAAAGAATAAGCTTCTAGTTATGAACTATTTTTTTATTTTTATTTTTTTGTAAATGTTAAATTATTATTGTTTTTAGATAAAAATAAAGTTTTTGAAAGATAATAATATCTGTCTTGTTAATTAATTTTAAAAATTACCTGGTAAATTAAGATGACATGGATGAATTTTAGTTTGAAATGATTTTTGTTTTTTTTAATTTGAGTCATGCCAACATTTTTATAAGTGGTTGTAATTGCTCAATACTAATCGCCAGTTGATATAAAGTAATATCTACAATGTTGTCTGTTGTTAACATTGTTGCTCAATACCAGGTTGGTATTATTTTTTACTATTAATTAATTTAAAACCAACATTATAGAATTAAATTTTAAATAATTTTAAATAAACCTAAATAAGATAAATAAATAAAGTGTAATGATAGGGGAGCTAAATATTTGTAGCGAAAAGATAGGAAACGATTGATTGCTCTTATAACATTTATTTTTTATTTTTATTAATAATTTCTCTCTTGAAAATGACGCATTTAATATATATAATATATATATATATATTTTAATTATTATTATTAAAAAAAATTATCTTTTTAAATTTTTATAATTATAAATATGTTTTTTTTTAAATATTGTATAAAAAGTGAATAAAAAGAAATAGACTAAATAGTGAATAGAAAGAAATAAAAAAAAATCTCACCAATGCAATAAAAAAAAAAGATGATTACATCTTGAGAATGCTAATTTAAATATTTTTGTTATTATATATATATTAAATTGATTTACAAATTAAGATTTCAGTTTAAAAGTTTAAAAAGTATAGTTCACAATTTAATTTAAAAATAGATAATTATTATTTTTTCATCATTTTAAATTTAATATTGGAATTCATATAATACAAGTGAAATATATATATATATATAATTGCGTGAGACCCACCTTGTCAACCCAAATATTTACTATATAATATTATTAATTATATATTATGATATAATATATATATTTTTTTTTGATAAAGTTAATTTTTTTTCTCTATATTATATAATATAATAATATGTTAATTTTTTATAAAAAAAATTATATGGTAATTTGTAAGTGTTTTATTATTTTTTTATAATATATTTTTATCTTTAATATTATGCTAATTTTCTATCTATTTTTATTATAATAATTTTATTGTTTATATTATAGCTGTCATTTCTATCTCTAATATTTTAATTATTTTTATCATAAATCTATTTTAAAAATTAAAAATCATCTTTAAGATTACATAGATTGTGAAAATCATATTTCTATATTACCTTTTAATACCTTTAAATTTATTTATTTTATTTGTTTTTATTCTTATATTTTTCATATTCCCTTTTCATTTTAAAATATCACTCATATTTTTTTCTCATCAGACACATCATACACAATACAATATATCACATTTTTTCTTATCAGACACATCATACACAATATAACTTAAATTTGAACAAGAACATTTAACAAGGGACATATATTGTGGAACAACAACCTTTCGACAGAGTTTATATATATTTCACTGTATTATTTGAACTAGTATTTAGTCTGTGCATTTGCACGAGTAATAATATAAAAAATCGTAAAAAAAAATTACGAATAACATTTTTAATTTTATTTTTAACCGTTTTAAATTTATGGGTGGGTCAACCTACAATCCGACCCAAGTATCCATTTACTCAACATCATTATATATTAGTTAGTTAAAAAGTTAAACTTATATTAATATTAAAACGTCCCGCGTTTATCAAATTTGGTGTTGAATTTAAAATATAAAATTTTAGTAGCCTAGTTGATTAAAGAGCTGTACTTGTTTTTGTTAGGTTGCAAGTTCGAAAAATACCTCTAGCATTTTTAATTTTATTTTTAACCGTTTTAAATTTAAAGGCGAGTCAACCCACAATCCGACCCAAGTATTCAAATTAATCACAACTCTCGACCCGGCAATCCGGACACTTTAAAAATTAAGCATCATTATATATATATATATATATTCCAAAATTAAATTTTAAATAATGAAAAAAAAAAAATCAATATCTATCTTTAAATTAGATTGTGAACTATATATATTATATATTTATATATATAAGTTCTTTTAAGTCACCTACTCCCTTGTTTGAGTCGATGAAAAAGAGGAATTGCCAACCCATTTCAATGCAAGGTTGTCTTGAACCGATAAAGATGGAAGATGAAATTGAATATATAACATAAGTTTGAGGGTGAGAATGAAAAAATCTGTACTATTAGACTCCTTGCCGCTGTCAAAGCCCACAAAGGGTTTTTCTTTCCTGACCGTGAATGCTAAAACCCTACTCAATTCATCCTTCACAAAACTGGAAATCAGGAAACCCTACCGCAAGTATGAAACTTTCTGAACTTCAAAGGTCAGGATTCTAGAAGATCTTCTTCATTTTATCAATTATACTGCTCTATAGAATGATTCCGCCCTTGAATCCGATGCCTTGTCCTCCTAACAAGCTCCAGCCTCATGGTACCCCTGGCTCAGTTTCACAGCAGGTGCTTCTCTCTCTAAACCTCTCCATATCTTCTTTTTTCTCTTATATTCAGTGTTTTTTTGTTTTTCCTTTACAGGGTATTCAATCTAATCAGTTTCAGGGGAAACCTGCTGGGTTTAATCAAAACCCAGCTATGTTTCAGGCTCAAACAGGTATGATGATGAATCAACAAATGCCGATGCCCTTTAATAATTTTGTACCCAATATGGGTAATGGTTCTCCGGCAATGCCACCAATTGCTAATGTCAATGGTAACCCTTATATCGCCATGCACCATGCATTGTCAATGCTGGGAATGCCACATTTGGCTGCACAGGGACAAATGAGTTTCGGTCCACCGGGTTCAAATCCTATTCCCTTTGTTCCCATGCCGATGAATCAAAACCAACCTCATAACCAGTTACATCCAAATCCTCCTGTTAACATGCCTCAGTTTTACAACCAAAATGCTTGTTTTCCGAACCAGCAAATGTGTTTGCCATCTCCAATGCAGAACAATAATCAGTTTATGACTAATAATGGTCAAGGTGTTCCCTCCAACATGCCACCCTACCCAAATCAAAATTTTCAGCCATTAGGTATTCAAAAACCGTTTGGCACTGGGCAGCCCAACGGAAGTATGCCACAAGGTAATCAATCCCAAAATATGTTGGTTCCTCCACCTATGAATGCAAATTCCGCAAGAAATACACCAAGTGTGACTCAACCATTGCAAGGGAACTCATCTTTATTACCCCCTGCAACCAACTCAGTTACCCCAAGGAACGCTCAGCAGCATTTTGGTCCTCCTGGTTTCTCAAATCCACAAGTAAGTAATTTGGGCAGCAATGGCATGAATATATGGTAAAAGTCAGTTTCATTGTAACTCGCTTTGAACGTAAATTGGGTGGATGTGGAAATTTAAGCATAAGCAAACAATGAATTGTTAAGGATGATGTTCTATGAAAGATTTTTGAATTGTTCATATCTCAACTTCTACTCATAACATATATCTCTCTGAAGTGCTCACATCCCATTCATTGTAGATGTCATCTGTTCAAACTTTAAGCATTTTCTGTTGATTAATGTGAAAGCATGCATCTAAATAGATCCAAACAATAGCTAGCTTTGTCATGTTATAGCAAAATCAATTCCTTAAAATGAATGTGCAGATGCTTGGCAAGAAACTTCTAAATTATGTTCTGAAACTATATTGGCATACCTTTTATTTGTTCATTTGGTGATCACAAAATAAGGTCCAGTAAGAATAAGTGATTTTCATGGGAACCTGAGCAATATGATAAGTCAACTTAAGAGAATCCCCTTGCTCTGATTTTCTAGTTTTTACACAATTATTTTGAACATATGTTGGTGTAGGAAGTTATGCTAATATAGATTTGTATTTTTCGTTTATCAAGAATTATTTTTTCAAAGTCCCGAACATGATTGAGAGACTACATGATTTCACCATGAATGATGACTGAGATATTTCATATTTGTATCAAACTTTCAATCTCCCAAATTCTGATAGTCCATTGTTATGGCCCCATTTGTAAATACTTTTGTTTGGTGTATAGAAATGTTTCCACTTACATAAACGTTTGGAAACAAAATTTAGTAAGAGGTAAAACTAAAATAAAAGTGTTCTGAATGTGGCCAATGTTTGTTTTACCTTTGAACTTCTGGATAATCTATGAGGGAAGTATCCATACGCCACATTTTCTTTTACCTCTTACTGCGATTGAATAAAAGAAAAGCATCTTAGAAAGTGATGATATGTATTGTTCTTCACTTTGTTAAAGCCAAATTATGAATCCTGTTCTTGCTTGTCTTATTTATTATTTTTGACACTTTGGCAGATGAATGGCAAAAGGGACTCTGAAAATAATCATCCTTGTGCAAATTGGAAAAATTCACAAAATAAACACTCTGGAAAAAATACAAGACAGGATGCATTTCAGAGACGGTATACTTAAACAACTAACTCAATTTTGTTATGGAAAAAACTCAAGGATGTTTATCATCACAGTAAGTTAATTTGACATTGTTGCAGGTTACCAAATGGCAATTTTCAAAAGGGGAAGAGAAATTTCAATCAGCATGGTGGGCATGATAAAAAAGGTGTCTTTCTTTTCAAATTCAAGTCCAGATTAACATTTATGTTGTGTTGCACACGGTTTAGCTCTCATACCATAATGTGCCTTTAGAAGTAATTCAGTATTGAAGATAATTCTCAATGAGCCTATTTGGAAATGCCACAGTGTTTGTCAGTATCACAATCTCATAGAAAAATTGCCAAAACTAAAATTGAAAGTGATTTCTTTATTTTTTTTGTTTGGTTTAAGTTTGTTTTCTGGATTATGATCCAAATAGTTTTTGGATCATGATCTAAAATTGTAGTGTTATTTTTACTTCATTTTGTGTACATATTATTTTGTGAATCATATCCATATTATTGTGTTTTTTTTTTGCTTCGTTTGGTAATTAT